>NC_056441.1:28232072-28334572 GCF_018296145.1 Oncorhynchus tshawytscha
GAACAGAGTTATAGCTGTTTGAGATCTAAGTGCACAATTTACATGACACTGATTTACAGAAGCATCTACTTGTAAATGTATTGTTGGCTAGACTGGGGCTCTTTTGAATATTAGGCCTGGGTTGGCTAGACTGGGGCTCTGTTGAATATTAGGCCTGGGTTGGCTAGACTGGGGCTCTTTTGAATATTAGGCCTGGGTTGGCTAGTCTGGGGCTCTGTTGAATATTAGGCCTGGGTTGGCTAGTCTGGGGCTCTGTTGAATATTAGGCCTGGGTTGGCTAGTCTGGGGCTCTGTTGAATATTAGGCCTGGGTTGGCTAGTCTGGGGCTCTGTTGAATATTAGGCCTGGGTTGGCTAGTCTGGGGCTCTGTTGAATATTAGGCCTGGGTTGGCTAGACTGGGGCTCTTTTGAATATTAGGCCTGGGTTGGCTAGTCTGGGGCTCTGTTGAATATTAGGCCTGGGTTGGCTAGACTGGGGCTCTTTTGAATATTAGGCCTGGGTTGGCTAGACTGGGGCTCTTTTGAATATTAGGCCTGGGTTGGCTAGTCTGGGGCTCTTTTGAATATTAGGCCTGGGTTGGCTAGACTGGGGCTCTTTTGAATATTAGGCCTGGGTTGGCTAGACTGGGGCTCTTTTGAATATTAGGCCTGGGTTGGCTAGACTGGGGCTCTGTTGAATATTAGGCCTGGGTTGGCTAGACTGGGGCTCTTTTGAATATTAGGCCTGGGTTGGCTAGTCTGGGGTCTGTTGAATATTAGGCCTGGGTTGGCTAGTCTGGGGCTCTGTTGAATATTAGGCCTGGGTTGGCTAGACTGGGGCTCTGTTGAATATTAGGCCTGGGTTGGCTAGACTGGGGCTCTGTTGAATATTAGGCCTGGGTTGGCTAGTCTGGGGCTCTGTTGAATATTAGGCCTGGGTTGGCTAGTCTGGGGCTCTTTTGAATATTAGGCCTGGGTTGGCTAGTCTGGGGCTCTGTTGAATATTAGGCCTGGGTTGGCTAGACTGGGGCTCTTTTGAATATTAGGCCTGGGTTGGCTAGACTGGGGCTCTTTTGAATATTAGGCCTGGGGCTAGACTGGGGCTCTGTTGAATATTAGGCCTGGGTTGGCTAGACTGGGGCTCTTTTGAATATTAGGCCTGGGTTGGCTAGTCTGGGGCTCTGTTGAATATTAGGCCTGGGTTGGCTAGTCTGGGGCTCTGTTGAATATTAGGCCTGGGTTGGCTAGACTGGGGCTCTGTTGAATATTAGGCCTGGGTTGGCTAGACTGGGGCTCTGTTGAATATTAGGCCTGGGTTGGCTAGTCTGGGGCTCTGTTGAATATTAGGCCTGGGTTGGCTAGTCTGGGGCTCTTTTGAATATTAGGCCTGGGTTGGCTAGTCTGGGGCTCTGTTGAATATTAGGCCTGGGTTGGCTAGACTGGGGCTCTTTTGAATATTAGGCCTGGGTTGGCTAGACTGGGGCTCTTTTGAATATTAGGCCTGGGTTGGCTAGACTGGGGCTCTTTTGAATATTAGGCCTGGGTTGGCTAGTCTGGGGCTCTGTTGAATATTAGGCCTGGGTTGGCTAGTCTGGGGCTCTTTTGAATATTAGGCCTGGGTTGGCTAGTCTGGGGCTCTGTTGAGTATTAGGCCTGGGTTGGCTAGTCTGGGGCTCTGTTGAGTATTAGGCCTGGTATTAGGTATTGTGCACTTTTAAAAGGCAGCTTAGTGTTTAGGTTACAGTACGTACGTACAGTTCACTCAAAACACCCCTCAGAATGCTGTCCATCTTTATATTCACTTTTTCTCTCTGTTTTCTATCTGCTCTGTATCCATCTCCCCTCTTTCTGTGGTGGCAGGGCCATTAGTAGAGCCAGGAGAGATGGAGGACATTCTGTACAGATAGAGGAATGCCTGGCTTCTCAGAGAGGTGATAAGTGCTGTGTCCACTAGCTTCAATTCACACCCCCAGAACGCTTTGCTCATTAAATGGCCTGGGCTAAGAATCTCAGGACGAAATTCACCATATGATTGGCAGAGGTGTGTGTGTGAGAGAGATTGGCTCAGGTCACCATGCCAAAATCCATCTAATTTTCTCTCTCTGGTCCTTTAAGGGACATGTTGAGATAAAACTGTTTATCTTTGTCTCGGCCTCCATCTCCCGTCCCTTGACAAACGTCTTGACCTTAATGGCCACATGTACTCTAAAATCTCCACCCAGCACAGCCGGAAGAGGACTGGCCACCCATCAGAGCCCAGTTTCTCTCTAGGTTTTCTTACTAGGTTCCTGCCTTTCTAGGGAGTTTTTCCTAGCCACTGTGCTTCTTCTGCATTGCTTGCTGTTTAGGATAGGCTGGGTATCTGTACAGCACATTGTGACCTCTGCTCATGTGAAAAGGGCTTTATAAAACACATTTGAGTGATGAATTGGTTCTCCCCTCCTACAGATCAGTGAAGCTGCTGGATCTGCCTGTCAGCCTGCGCCCCCACAAACAGAAAGGCCTCCTGGAAAACAACATGTCCACCAAGAGTCCCTTCATCTACTCTCCCATCATCATGCACACCAGGGGAGAGGAGCGCAATAAGAAGATAGGTGGGCACACACACACACACACACACACACCTTCTGAAGTTGCCGTGTCGAAGTAAAACAGTTTTAGGCCTGTTAATATTTTCATTGTAAAACATCTATAACGTGATGGAGGAAATTCATCCTCTATACACGCTTGACTAATTCCATAATTAAACCAGGAGCTCCTTGCATTTCTCTGCTCTCTCTCTCTGCTCTCTCTCTCTGCTCTCTCTCTCTGCTCTCTCTCTCTCTGCTCTCTCTCAGCTCTCTCTCTCTCTGCTCTCTCTCTCTCTCTCTCTCTCTGCTCTCTCTCTCTGCTCTCTCTCTCTGCTCTCTCTCTCTGCTCTCTCTCTGCTCTCTCTCTGTCTGCTCTCTCTCTGCTCTGCTCTCTCTCTGCTCTCTCTCTCTGCTCTCTCTGCTCTCTCTCTCTGCTCTCTCTCTCTCTGCTCTCTCTCTCTCTCTCTCTCTCTCTCTCTCTGCTCTCTCTCTCTCTCTCTCTCTCTGCTCTGCTCTCTCTCTCTCTCTCTCTCTCTCTGCTCTCTCTCTCTCTCTGCTCTCTCTGCTCTCTCTCTCTCTCTCTCTGCTCTGCTCTCTCTCTGCTCTCTCTCTCTGCTCTCTCTGCTGCTCTCTGCTCTCTCTGCTCTTGTTCTCTCTCTGCTCTCGTTGTCTCTTTGTTCCTGAACATTCACTTGTTTCCATTTTTTTTTGGGGGGCTCTTAAACTCCTCCAGTTTTGGCAGACATTCTCACGATTGTGACACATGGCTCATGATTGTGACACATCAGGATGAGTTCCACTCTGGCTTCTTATAGAGTCCAACTCTCTCTCTGCTACAGTGCCATATCAGATCAGATGGACTCAGCACAATGGCTGTTGTTAGAAGTGTTATTTAATTTTTTCAATGTACCTGAAATCCATTCCATCTTTCCCTATTCACTGTTCGTTCGTTGTAATCTCCCTTTTGAGTATAGCTGTGTCCTGTCTTGGTGTGATGTCATCTGTGCTCAGATACTGTGCTGGAGTCTGAGGCCTCATCTTCTAGGTACAATCATTTGGCAGCAGTGGTGGAAAAAGTACCCAACTGTTATACTTGAGTAAAAGTAAAGATCCCTTAATAGAAAATGACTCAAGTAAAAGTCACCCAGTAAAATGATTCTCGAGTAAAAGTCTAAAACTATTTGATTAAAAATATTCTTAAGTATCAAAAGTAAAAGTATAAATCATTTCAAATTCCTCATTAAGCAAACCAGATGGCACCATTTACAAAAAAAAAAGTTATGTAATACCAGGGGCACAGTCCAACACTCAGACATCATTTACAAACAAACCATTTGTGTTTAGTGAGTCTGCCAGATCAGAGGCAGTAGGGATGACCATGGATGTTCTCTTGATAACTGTGTGTGAATTTGACTACTTTCCTGTCCTGCTAAGCATTCAAAATGTAACAAGTACTTTTGGTTGTCAAGGAAAATGTATAGAGTAAAAAGTACAATATTTTCTTAAGGAATGTAGTGAAGTAAAAGTTGTCAAAAATATAAATGGTAAAGTACCAGATGCCCCCCCAAAAACTACTTAAGTAAAACTACTTTAAAGTACTACTTAAGTACATGTTCCTTCAAGTACTACCATAGTACTTTACACCACTGTTTAGTCCTTCCTTATTACTTTCCTAACAGCCTGTTCTTTCATCATGCAGCCTATATTGAACAGTGTATCAGTAAACATCGGGGACACTGAGTTGTAGGATAGCGTTGTCTCCTTCCACAGCTGATTTATCAGGGTAATATCTCTGCTCCCAGACTAACAGGATTGACAGTCACCACCGGAGAACAAACAAACAATAACAAATACATTTAAATATCTATTTGATGGATAAAGTGCTTTCAGTGTTATCTAAAATTCATTGGTTTTATTTAATTGTGGCTTCCTGCCTACTCCTCTCCCTTCTGTCTGTGTGTGTGTGTGTGTGTGTGTGTGTGTGTGTTATCGTGCCCACTCTCCTGTCAGACTGCCCTTGTAAACGAGGAGTATTATTTTAACAGGCCCCCAATTTTGAATGAATACTCTTCTGTAATGAATTCCCAAACAGAGGCCAAAGGAAGGGAACACATCCCTAGGCTATGATATGAGTCACTCTTCCTATTGTTTCATACTGTCACCGGTACATCGGTTTTAGTGTTTTATGTGATCTCAGACATGGAACACACTCAACATTTGGCTGAGTATTGGAGCAACAATGTCTAGAGATGTTTGTGTGATGTCGTGTAATGTGTGGTGTTAGGTTAGTTGTGTTGGTGTGGTTTTGAGACCGAGAAGTCTCTAATTTTGCGAGGGCCAGATACAAGTTGTCAAAATGTCATTCTTAAGCTCATTAAATCCAGAGACTGGAGTACGATGTGGAGCTTGACGAATTGAGTCAAGAAATATCCTCTGTACGTTGTCGTTGATTCGGGCACGTACCTCTGAGTGTGAAGGCATGTTCCTTCACGCTGGGAAGGGCGCTATCTCTGTTGCTACCGCTTTTAATAAGGAACACTGAACCGATCAATACCACCCTGCTCACCTGCAGGGCCCTGCCCTCCCTCCCTCCACCCTGATTTATTATTATGGAATAATCTGCTGACACAACATGAGTTTGGTTTCCTTTCTAACAAATCAATTCCTATTTTAGTTTTCAGTTTTGCTTCGTTGCAGAAAATTAAACAATGTTACCTTTTGTTTTCTGCAGTTTGATTTTGGATCGAATGTATTATAATGCATCATAGCTGTCTGGATTAGCTGAGAATCAAACCTTTCAGGGCCGTAGAGGTTTCCACAGCCTTGGTCTCATCAGTCTCCCTCATGCCATTCATCTCAGAGCCCAGAATCAAATCAAGTGGAGCCGGCAGACAGACATTAACATTTACGTTAAAAAGTCTGTCATAGAGACTAGACGGACCTCTATATGTTAATACTGCCAGAGGCCAGGACATTTTTAGGGAAAAAAACCTCAGTGTTTTTGTAGCCTTCTAACTAAAACGTTTTTCTTTAACAGGCCCTGTCTACAGGGATATTACACTGGAGCAAAACAACACATGCACAGAATGTTAAGAGGTTTAGAAAGGGGGGAAAGGCGTCCTGGTTGGCAGAGTAAATACAGGTCACGCAGCCACTTCATGTACTTATAAAGCTCAGAGTTGTCCTGAAAACGGGGCTAATTTACTATCAATTAACTAGTCAGAAACCTACTTTTGGAGTGAGCTGGTTGATGCTTGGTGCTCAGTGGAATGTGCTGTATCGCACTCCATGAGTGGTTTCCTTCTGATTACTACGATATGCCAATGCTGCCACGCCCTGTTTCCCCACCATCCATACAACTGCAGGTCTTTAAACGGTTAATGCAGCCACTCCCACGGGGAATGAAAGTCATTAAGTCATTCTGCTGTGTGTGTGTGTGTGTGCACCTCCAGCACAGAGTAATATCTGTGTGTATTTCCTAACTGTGCCGTCCTGTTTATATGATGTTCTATAAAGCAGATTGCTGCTGAGCCATAAAACAGAGGATTTCTGGAACAGGGAGATTGTTTTGCACATAATTGCTCTGAGACTCCGTTTTAAGAACTTCTAAGTCTCCCTGTATCCATTATGTTTATGCCTCTGTTTCCGCAGTATATACGCATACAAAGAGATACGTGTGTGTGTTTGGTTTTACTATCCTTGTGGGGACCAGAAGTTCTCACAAGGATAGTAAAAAAAAGAAAAGTCTGAAAAATGGGAACATTTTGCCGGTCCCTACAAGGAAAAGGCATTTTTAGGTTAGGGGTAAGGGTTTAGGTTGGGAGTTTGGGGTTAGGGTCAGAGGGACAGACACCGAGACGGGAGGGTAATGGAGGGAGAGGGAGGGTGATGGAGTGAGCGGGAGGTTAATGGACGGAGAGGGAGCGGGAGGGTAATGGAGGGAGCGGGAGGGTAATGGAGGGAGCGGGAGGGTAATGGAGGGAGCGGGAGGGTAATGGAGGGAGCGGGAGGGTAATGGAGGGAGCGGGAGGGGAATGGAGGGAGCGGAATGGTAATGGAGGGAGCGGAATGGTAATGGAGGGAGCGGAATGGTAATGGAGGGAGCGGAATGGTAATGGAGGGAGCGGAATGGTAATGGAGGGAGCGGAATGGTAATGGAGGGAGCGGAATGGTGAGGGAGAGGGAGCGGAATGGTGAGGGAGAGGGAGCGGAATGGTGAGGGAGGGGAGCGGAATGGTGAGGGAGGGGGAGCGGAATGGTGAGGGAGAGGGAGCGGAATGGTGAGGGAGAGGGAGCGGAATGGTAATGGAGGGAGCGGGCGGGTCATGGAGGGAGAGGGAGCGGGCGGGTCATGGAGGGAGCGGGAGGGAGCGGGAGGGTCATGGAGGGAGCGGGACGGTCATGGAGGGAGCGGGCGGGTCGTGGAGGGAGACGGGCGGGCGGGTCGTGGAGGGAGAGGGAGCGGGCGGGTCGTGGAGGAGCGGGAGGGAGCGGGCGGGTCGAGGAGGGAGCGGGAGGGAGCGGAGGGTCGGGAGGGAGCGGAGGGTCATGGAGGGAGAGGGAGCGGGAGGGTCATGGTGGGAGAGGGAGCGGAATGGTAATGGAGGGAGCGGAATGGTAATGGAGGGAGCGGAATGGTGAGGGAAAGGGAGCGGAATGGTGAGGAGGGAGCGGAATGGTGGAGGGAGAGGGAGCGGAATGGTGGAGGGAGCGGAGGGAGCGGAATGGTGAGGGAGGGAGCGGGATGGTCATGGAGGGAGCGGAATGGTCGGGAGGGAGACGGAGCGGGCGGGTCGAGGGAGACGGAGCGGGCGGGTCGGGAGGGAGAGGGAGCGGAATGGTGAGGGAGAGGGAGCGGGCGGTGAGGGAGAGGGAGCGGGCGGGATGGTGGAGGGAGCGGGAGGGTCGGAGGGATGGTGAGGGTCAGGAGGGAGCGGAGGGTCATGGAGGGAGCGGGAGGGTCATGGAGGGAGCGGGAATGGAGGGAGGGGCAGGGTAATGGAGTGAGCGGGAGGGTAATGGAGGGAGCGGAATGGTAATGGAGGGAGGGGCAGGGTCATGGAGGGAGAGGGAGCGGGAGGGTCATGGAGGGCGGGAGGGTCATGGAGGAAGAGGGGGGGGACATGGAGGGAGAGGGAGCGGGAGGGTAATGGAGTGAGCGGAGCGGAGGGTCATGGAGGGAGCGGTAGGGTCATGGAGGGAGCGGGAGGGTAATGGAGGGAGCGGGCGGGTAATGGAGGGAGCGGGAGGGTCATGGAGGGCGGAGGGAGCGGGAGGGTCATGAGGGGGACATTGAGGGAGAGGGAGGGGAGGGTAATGGAGTGGCGGGAGCGGAGGTTCATGGAGGGAGCGGGAGGTTCATGGAGGGAGCGGTAGGGTCATGGAGGGAGCGGGAGGGTCATGGAGGGAGCGGGAGGGTCATGGAGGGAGCGGGAGGGTCATGGAGGGAGAGGGAGGGTCATGGAGGGAGAGGGAGCGGAGGGTCATGGAGGGAGCGGGAGGGTCATGGAGGGAGCGGGAGGGTCATGGAGGGAAATGGAGGGAGCGGGAGGGTCATGGAGGAAGAGGGGGGGGGGGTCATGGAGGGAGAGGGAGCGGGAGGGTAATGGAGGAGCGGGAGCGGGAGGGTCATGGAGGGAGCGGGGGGTAATGGAGGGATAGGGAGGGTAATGGAGGAGCGGGGTGGGTAATGGAGTGAGCGGGATGTTAATGGAGGGAGAACTTGTTAATGGAGGGAAGGGAGCGGGAGGGTCATGGAGGTAGAGGGAGCTTCATGGAGGTAGAGGGAGCTAGGGTCATGGAGGTGAATCAGGGTCATGGAGGTCAGAGGGAGCAGGAATCATGGAGGCTGCAGGGTCATGGAGGGAGCGGGAGGGTCATGGAGGGAGCTCAGAGGGAGCTGGAGGGAGGGAGGTTCATGGAGGGAGAGGGAGGGTCATGAAGGGAGAGGGAGGGTCATGGAGGGAGCGGGATGGTCATGGAGGAGAGGGAGGGTCATGGAGGGAGCTGGAGCGGGAGGGTAATGGAGGGAGCGGGAGGGTAATGAAGGGAGAGGGAGGGTAATGAAGGGAGAGGGAGGGTCATGGAGGGAGAGGGAGGGTCATGGAGGAGAGGGAGGGTCATGGAGGGAGCTGGAGCGGGAGGGTAATGGAGGGAGCGGGGGGGGTAATGGAGGGAGCAGGAGGGTAATGGGGGTCATGGAGGGAGCGGGAGGGTCATGGAGGGAGCGGGAGGGTCATGGAGGGAGCGGGAGGGTCATGGAGGGAGAGGGAGCGGGAGGGTCATGGAGGGAGCGGAGGGAGGGAGGGAGGGAGGTCATGGAGGGAGAGGGAGGGTCATGAAGGGAGAGGGAGGGTCATGGAGGGAGAGGGATGGTCATGGAGGAGGGGAGGGTCATGGAGGGAGCTGGAGCGGGAGGGTCATGGAGGGAGCGGGAGGGTCATGGAGGGAGAGGGAGGGTGAAGGGAGAGGGAGGGTCATGGAGGGAGAGGGAGGGTCATGGAGGAGAGGGAGGGTCATGGAGGGAGCTGGAGCGGGAGGGTAATGGAGGGAGCAGGGGGTATGGGGGGTCATGGAGGGAGCGGGAGGGTCATGGAGGGAGCAGGAGGGTCATGGAGGGAGCGGGAGGGTCATGGAGGGAGAGGGAGCGGGAGGGTCATGGAGGGAGCGGGAGGGTCATGGAGGGAAATGGAGGGAGCGGGAGGGTCATGGAGGGAGCGGGAGGGTCATGGAGGGAAATGGAGGGTCATGGAGGGAGCTGGAGCGGGAGGGTAATGGAGGGAGCGGGAGGGTAATGGGGGAGCGGGAGGGTAATGGAGGGTCATGGAGGGAGCGGGAGGGTCATGGAGGGAGAGGGAGCGGGAGGGTCATGGAGGGAGCGGGGGGTCATGGAGGGAAATGGAGGGAGCGGGAGGGTCATGGAGGGAAATGGAGGGAGCGAGAGGGTAATGGAGGGAGGGAGCAAGGGGTGGGGGGATCGGGGGGGAGCGAGACGGAAGGAGGGAAGAACTTTTTATGAAACTCACAAATCTCCTCAAATCTTTAATGTTTATTCCACTATTAGTTTTACATAATTTGAATCATTTTTCTTGTGTCACTACAGGAATCCGTAGCTGCATTCTGTTGTATCTATGGAGCTCAGTAGCTGTACTGAAATGGACTCTGTTGAAATGACTGTATATAAAGCCTGCTGCTATCCTTAGGTAACAGTCCTATTTTATCTAACGGGTGGTTTTGCTCCTCACATGAGAGCACTAAAGCCTTCGCTCTGCTCCGGGATACGATGTGATGGGGCATTGACACCAGCAGGTTGAACTCAGGTTTGCCTTCCACTGCAGAACAATGGTCTCTTTTCAAACCACGCCAACAGGCTTACTCTACTAGTAAATATTTACTGTAGGTTTGATGAGACAGTGTTTGATTTCACCAGGAAACTGAACGAGTAGTGATGAGTCAGCCTACACCCGCAGGCAATGATAGATACAGCATTACATCCATAGCAGGCCAGTGTGCTAGATTCACTCACTGTGATCCATCACTGTATGAATGTGGTCCTGAGGAGGTGAATCGACTGAACATTTATTTTGTGTGTGTGTGTGAGGGCGGTTAGACTGTCAGAATCAGGGCAACTGTTAGTGTTTGTTTGCCCCCCTGTTAACCCACTGTGTGTGTGCCTGCATGTGTGTGTTCGCCTTCTGTAATGCACTGTCCCTCCATTCTCAGCACGACCCAGCAATAACGTAGTTCCGTGTGTGTGTGTGTGTGTGTGTGTGTGTGTGTGTGTGTGTGTGTGTGTGTGTGTGTGTGTGCATATGGATCCGTCCTCTCAATCCTCTGCTCTGCTATTGTCCTAAACACAACCGGCTAACCGTTTACACACGGTTTCATCAGCACTTTGGTAATCATTACTCTAGTAGGAGTTGTACTGCCTTTGGTAATCATTACTCTAGTAGGAGTTGTACTGCCTTTGGTAATCATTACTCTAGTAGGAGTTGTACTGCCTTTGGTAATCATTACTCTAGTAGGAGTTGTACTGCCTTTGGTAATCATTACTCTAGTAGGAGTTGTACTGCCTTTGGTAATCATTACTCTAGTAGGAGTTGTACTGCCTTTGGTAATCATTACTCTAGTAGGAGTTGTACTGCCTTTTGGTAATCATTACTCTAGTAGGAGTTGTACTGCCTTTGGTAATCATTACTCTAGTAGGAGTTGGTACAAATCTGTCATTCTGCCACCTAGTTAAATAAAGGTTAAAAAAATACATTGAAAAATAAAAAGTGTTCAGTCTTTCTTTCTGTCTGAATTGACTGAATTGTAATGACTCTGACCCTGGCCTCAACATACCCAGCCAGCTTCTTACAGGTGCTGAGTCTGTCATAGTGTGAGTGAAAAGCAATGAAGTCTTAGTAGAGTGTGAGTAGTTGTACTGTTTGATATCAAAGAGACAGTACAGGCAGCAACATCCTTCCAGGTCGTGTAGTTAGTCCCTCTGTGTGACCCACACTGTATAAATGGTTCTGAATATATCACTGTCCTACGACGCTACAGGCCTACTCTATTTCACATGTATGTTTTATGCTCCTTTGCCCAGGCCAGCCGTCTAGCGTGTGGATGCATTATTCAACACAGCATATTACTGAGAGCTCTAGGTCAGCATTCAGTAGAACCAACATCTGCAGAGCCTCCTCTCTTTTCTGTTCGGTTCGCTCCATCCTCTTTGGCAATGACAAGGAGTGGATTGTCAGCTAATGAGACTGGTACTCAGGCTAGCAACACTCCACCACATGATTAATATTCACCCTGAGGTTCTGAAGTGCTGAACCTTCCTGCTCTCTCTTTAATCTGGAATGAATGAATGGCCAGGAGCCTCGAGGTACGGAGGGAGGCTAGGAGGCTAGGTTGTGTACCAAACGGCACCGTGTTCCCTTTTTATATTGCACTACCTTTGACTAGGGATTAGGGAAGAAGTGCATGTAAAGGAAGTAGGGTGCCATTTGGGACACGAGGAGAAGGTTGCAGCTCAGCTCTTTCAGAGGCATATTTCACATGGAATTGGCTCTGTGAGGAGGACACCTGAGAGGCAGACCTAAGGTTGTGAGAGAGGCTCATTTGACCATTTATATTATATAAACACCCTTCTTCCTGCTTCTCCTTCTTTTTGCTTCGGACTAAAGTTTTAATTTCCCAAGGTGCACCCCGGTAGTTTACTTTACTCTCCATAAACCCTATTAACCCACCAGGTCCTGGGCTCAGAGAATGGAGATGGAAGTGTGTGTGCGTTTTGTCTGTGGCTTAGGCTCCGCCAGGCCCTCTAGTGAGACCGTTCGCTGCGTTTTAGAGATTGGACTGTCGAAACGGAGATGGAAGACTGTAATGTGTTTGGTAACAGAGCTGTTTCCCACCTGTGTCATTATAGTCTCCATTTCAGAATCCCCTTCATATGATAACTTCCTCCACTGCCAAATAACACTTCTGCTCTGTCTCCCCTGACAGGCTAGGGAATGATCTGCTGAATGGAAATCCTCTTGTATCTCATTATACAGTCTCTCAAGCTACTTTCTAATAGCACAATCCTGTTTAATGTTAGTGTGAACCACAGGAGGTCATGATGAGCACTGGCAAGAGACTAAAATGATTAATGTTGGCCATTTGTAAGGAATAGAAAGATAAATGCGTACATTACAAATAATCATGTAGCACGTCAGTGAATCCACTATATTCAATTGTTGCAAATGCTGAAAAAAACAATTCTGCCGAGATGCGCTTTTAAATGGATTGTCATTGGCCCAATGACTGGAAGTCTATGGGAACAGCTAGCATGTCATTGCGCTAACGCTAGTAGCAATGAACCCACTACCCTTGCCACCACTGCTGAACAAAAAAAAACCTAGGGGAAACACTGCACGTGCTTTGCTTTAATGATCTCTTAAGTCTACTAATAGTAATATAATCCGGTGGTCATTAGAGGATGAACTTGGTTGCCTCTCATTCTGTCAACTGAACTGACCCTGAAACAGATCCTTTACATTTTCCTGAGCAGCTCTCACCGACAACACTTGAATGTAATTGGTTTTTAGTTGCCTCAAATCAACTGTTTCTGCACGGGCTAATGGAATACGAAACAGAATTGACATATTTGCAGAGAGCCAACCAAACAATCTATACAAAAAAAATATATTTCCGGTTTATTTGCTGTATTAACGTCTTGAATTATGAACTTGTCTGTCTGTGCTTGAGGCACCATGGAGTCATTATTTTAATCAAACAATGTTTTTAATTGCAATGTAAATACTCTGGCATCTTGTAAATAAAGCTATAGACTTAACAATCCGTATTTATCCCTGAATCCCATTCACATATTATTACTCACATACACACACAATTATATATTTGTGAGCTATTTTCTGACTTTAATGAACAGACGGAGAGGGGATGACATTGGGGAAAGGTCAGTCGGCCCGATCGAACATACTGTGTGCTGACACCATAGACGTGTGCTGTAGGCTGGGGCTTTAGACCTCTGGACCAACCTAGGCCACACCCACATACTTGTACTCATATTTGTCTGTGTGTTCCATGTACATTTATACACTCTTGCGACGCAGATATGTAACGCATCAGCCTGGTCTGAGATTCACTCGGATGCATTGTTCTACCTCCTCAGAGTTCCAGTGGGTCCAGGGAGAAGTGTGTGAGGTCCAGCTGATGGTCTACAACCCCATGCCCTTTGAACTCCGTGTGGAGCACATGGTGAGTGAAGCATTACTTCTGGATGCTACAACCACGCAATGACTGAGTGAAAGTCCCTGGGAAGATGTTGTCATGGCCTCTCGTGGGGGGTAAACTTTCCTCATCACATTACATTAGGGGCAAGCCATTCAACTGTGATAATGTCTTGTAGTTATCTTTGATGACCTCATTAAAGTCTAGCTAAAAGCCCTGTTCTGAGACTTTTAATGCAGTCATGATGGTACAGGACTGGGCCAGAACAAACTGAGCCATCCTTCTCCCCTGACACTAAGCGCACTGGAACAATGTAGGACACTTGAACCCATGTGGTGCTATTACGGTTTATAGTTCTCATGCTAGCTGTCCTCACTGTCAGTGTAGAGTGCTTCTCTAATAGTAAGGTAAGTGAGAGGAAATACTCTTTCACTCTCCTCTCCATGTTAGTCAACTCTTAAAAAGGCCCATCGCCATCAGAAAGGGAGACAAGTGTAAACATATTGCTTTAAGAAACAATATGTAACTTTTTGGCCGACCCGATCATATTCACATAGAAATGTGTGTTAGAGCTGTCATTCTTATTGAAAGCAAGTCTAAGAAGCGGTAGATCTTTTTATGTGCGCCATTTCAAATCTTCCCGTTCTTAATTTCCAAACAGTTTCAAACAGCTGAAAATGCAATATTTTTGCTTATGGAAAATATATTTCACAGCGGTTTAGATTATAAAATGATTCTCCACACTAACCTTGCTTGTTTTGTCACATAAACTGACATTTAGAATTATATTTTTTAGAATAAGAATTCTAAACTATTAGAATTTTACCAACCAGGAAATGGCGGAGCGATTTCTGCATAGTGCATCTTTTAATAGCTGCTTAATGATCGCAGCCTTTTTAGTCCTCAGCAATTCCATCAAGAACCTTTTTTTAAAGGACTTTACAGCTATACCACCCTCTTCTCCATCGCAATCTATCACTCTATTGGTTCTTCTTCTCTGTCTCTCTGTCACGGATGCACTCAGTCTCACACACTTGAATTGTCTTTCTTGATATCTGTAAAGGTTCATGCTCTCTCAGGATCAGAGATTCCTTTGATTGTTGAATCGAACCTCTTTGCTTCTCGTTGGAAGTGTTTCTTTACGGATGCACTGATGTGGCACAGACGGCATTTGATATGCACAACAATCATCTGACTCGGTCTGTCAGTACGCACACACACACACACACACACACACACACACACACACACACACAGCCGGACTATAACTTCACGAGGCGCTGCTCGCTGTGTGCCGTCTGCTGGAACTGATGCAGCCTTTAATTGGACACTAGAGCGCAAATAGCCATGGAAGGGTGTGTGTGTAATGTCTTGACTGTGCACAATGACAGGAGCCCCAGGGTCTGTCATGTCCGAGGTGTTGCTGTATGCACCTGGATGGGTCTGAGTAATTCTCAATCTCTGGCGTGTCGGAGCAGAACTAATCATTTGTGTGTGTTTAAAACACGTGTTTTGGAGCGGCGGGAGAGTGGATGGTCAAACGGCGATCAGGAATTATTACTTTCTTTGCTGTTGAGGGGGTCCTAGAACTGTCACTTAGCCAGTGAAGAGACACACACACACTCATCATTAGCCACTGACTCACCACCTGCGGATGGATAGATGGAGGTACAGAAGGAGACAGAGACCCCCTCCTGTTCTACTTCTATGGCAGCTGGTCGCTTTAGGTGGTACAGTCCAGCTGTCATGCAGGGTGACCTGGCTTAAACACAAACTGATGTTCATCATGACCTGACCTGAGTTCACACAGTATGTTTTCTTTTCAGTACTTTAGCTGCACTTGATTTGAGGATTCTTGGCACAATGGAACCAACGGAATATCAACTCTCCACCCAGGGCTTTTACTTGTGACTTATAGTTCAATGTCATAACATACTTTCTATGGGCAAATTAATTGAATAGACTATAAAGGAAAGTTTCACATCTTCCTATGCAAAGCATTAGAAACAGTACATTACAGAGAGACAACAGCTACATCGATCTACATCGATCTACAAGCTCACACCCACCAACCCCAATGGAAGTATTTCCATATCGTCCAGAGAGGGTTGCCATATTTTCACCAAGTAGTGGATTTATTTCATTGATTTCTTAAAGGAAGGGTCATCTTTTCCATACGACTACACTTATTCATTTCAGAGAGCCGTCTTGTACTTGGGAGAGGAGAATCGGATTTCCGTGTCAATGCAACACATTTTCTTGCAGGGTGATTTCTGTACATTTGATGTTGAAGTTATTCCTCATTTGGGAAGTTACCCAGAAGGCATATTTCCAGGCCAAGTGGGAAAGGCACCTCCATAATAAAGGTCAGAGTCACAAACATCATGCCAGAAGGCTTGTCATTTAGTACACTGACAAGTACAATGACAAAAATGCATAAAAGTGCCTTCTGTTGTTTCACATCGAGAACCCAATTTCTGATGTTTCAGGGTGATGTCTATGTAACCTCTTGAGGTGTCAGAGTAGGTTGAGGAAGTTGTAATGTAGAAGTCTGTGTCTAGAATTGATGGTTGCTGACACACTATCTTGGCATAGGTCCGACCAGAGACCCTCATCAATTAAAATATTCAAATCAGAATCCCTTCGCTCTGTTGACTTATGTACATCTGGTTTTAGGCGTTGTTGCATTGGCAACGAGTCCACTCTGGATATACATCTATATGAGTCATGGTTGTCATGGTGTTCAATACTTGGAGATGTATCACTCTCTATCAAGAGTGTTTCTGAGAAGGTGTCTTCCCTGTAAATAAGAAAATAACTGATTATTGCATAAGTGATATTTGTCATAAGTACCCCATCTCTATAACAGTGTTCTACATGCCTTATCCCCTTCTCATGCCACTGTTCAACATTTTGGGCAGGAGTCTGTTTTGCCACAGGGGTGTTTTAGGTGTCACGTCTTGTTTCAGACCAAATAACTTCAGAATTTCATACCAAGATCTTACTAAATTGATGGTACAGGGATTGCTCATTTTTGTTGATGCAGTCTTGGGGATCCACTTGTAGATACTATTACTCCCAACCTCTTCATTAAGAGCAAACATTTCCATCTGTGTCCAAGAAAGGGCTGGTTCAGTTTCAATTGAGATGGTTATTAATCTAATTTGCCCTGCCCAGTAATACATCTTGACATTTGGTAGGCGGAGACCTCCTAGACCGTAAGCCCTTATGGTCTTGTTAAGGAACTTAAAGAAACTCTCACGTAGGGATATGTGTAAAGATTGATATAGGTACATCATCTTAGGCAGAACGTTCATCTTTAATACAGCTAATTCGCCCAAATAATGTAAGAGGTAGATCTATCCATCTATTCAAGTCATCCACCGCCTTCTGAACCAAGACAGAGTAGTTAACGCTTGTACAAATGTCTTAAGTCATTATCAACTGTAATTCCTAGATATTTGAACCCCTGTGTCGACCATCAGAAGGGACCTGTTCGTTCACAGATGCTGTAGTCAAAGTGGAAGTATTTCACTTTTGTCCATGTTGACTTTAACCTGATATGGAGCTGTATGAACCCAACAGCGTCTGTAGTTTTCAGAGGGATCCCGAGTCCGTACGGGAGTTGCAGCGATGAGACAAGACTGTAATTACTACCAATTGGATACCACGAAATTGGGGAGAAAAATCAGGGGTGAAAATACCAAAAAATGACAAATTATTTACATTTATATATATATATATATATATATATATATATATATATATATATATATATATATATATATATATATATATATAGAACTCTGGGGGAAAGCCATCGTCTCCTGGTGATTTGCCAGATTGTAGAGAGGAAATTGCCTTTTCCATTTCTGTTTTTATTAAAGGGGCGATCTAGTTTGTTTTGGTCTTCCTGTGTGAGGTGTGGTAGTTCAGTAGTTGACAGAAATGTGTCTATCATTGCTGGTTCCATTCCATCAGAAGTGTATAACTTCAAATAGTATTGTTTAAATAATAATTCATCTCTAATGGGTTGTGAGATACTTGACCGTTCTGTGTTTCAATTACAGTTGATGTTTCTCGAATTCTCCTCAACTTTTATCTGCCAGGCCAAGACTTTGTGTTTTCTCCCGCAATTTATAATATCTTTGCCTAGTTATAAGAATAGCCTTTTCAGTTTTGTACTTAGGGTATTTCAGTGTTTTTATTCAGCAATGAGTGGTATTTATAGACAGATTTTTGGTGTTCTTTTTGAGACTTTTGGTTAATACATGATTCCAAGTGTTATTTCATAGTTTTGATGTATTCACTAATATTCTACAATGTAGAAAATAGTACAAATAAAGAAAACACCTACTCATTCAAGGGTTTCTAAAACTTTTGACCGGTAGTGTATACAGAGTACAAAACTTTTGGGAGAGGACGGACAGTTTGTTTCACAGAACATTTTTATTTGGACAAAATTCTGCCTCTTTCAAAAGAGTTGGGTTTAGGTGCCATCCCTTGAACTCCATCCGGCATCCAAACAGAAAGTGTGAGGGGAGAATGATCTGAGATATAGTTCTGGATAAATACTCAGTTTCCACAACTCTACGGGTTACCTGTGCTGAAAGGAGAAAATAATCAATCCGGGTATGAACTTTCTGTGGGCAGGAGTAGAATGAGTAATCCCTATCTTGTGGGTGGAGCTGTTTCCATGTGTCTTTCAAATTTGTGTCTTTCAAATGTACGTCTTTCATAAATGATAGATTGCGTTTGTCTGACTAAGTCAATGAGGTTGCTTTAGTTGAGGATCTATCCAGAATCGGATCCAGACTAATTAAAGTCGCCCCCAACTAAGAGTGTTACCTGAAGTTCCGTTACCTTGAGGAATATATCTTGTATACAATTATGATAATCAAAATTAGGTGCATATACATTAAACAAAGGTCCAACTTTCAGAATACATTCTGCCATGGGCCACTACATAATATCCCAGATCCCAGTGGTTCAATAATTGTTTTTGTCACACAGAAGGGTAAATTCTTATTAATCAACACAGCTACTCCTGGTGTCTTTGTGTTATATAAAGAGGCAAAGAGCTGTCCTACCCATTCCCTCTAACCTTTAATGTTCTGCCCCTGTTAGATGTGTTTCTTGTATGAACACAACGTCAGTCTATAGCTTTTTCAAGTACATAAGCACTCGTTTTCGTTTAACAGGTCCGTTCAGTCCATTAACGTTTAATGATGTTTGATTTACTATCTTAGCCATATTGTTCAACCATTTACATAAATGTAAATGTCAGGAGTATGTCCAATAAAGGTGTGGGATATTCTATTGCCTATTTTCTGAGAAGCTTGTCGTTAAACACATATTATAAAGGGAAGGTCTCTCTCAAAACACTACTGTAATATAAAGTAAACAAAACACTACTGTAAAATAAAGTTAAAAAAACACTACTGTAATATAAAGTAAACAAAACACTACTGTAATATAAAGTAAACAAAACACTACTGTAATATAAAGTAAACAAAACACTACTGTAAAATAAAGTAAACAAAACACTACTGTAATATAAAGTAAACAAAACACTACTGTAATATAAAGTAAACAAACAATTCCCCTCCTCCACCCCAAATGCTGTTCTTGAACGCCCCCAGCAGAAATCCCCCCTGTAGTGGAGCTACAGCATCACTATTCCTAAATTACATTTCTAACATGAAAGGCAAATGTGAACCTGGAGCTCGAGCCCAGTAAATTAACAAAAATATAGAATTCTTCACCCACCCTTATATGATGAAAGTCAAAAACAGTAACAGGTGTCTTGATCCCAACACACCTAGCTTGACAGGAAGCTAAATATAAGACGTCTTGGCTTAGCCATATGAAAAGGTCTAACAAATCTTATTGACGTTTTAAATAACTTAAAAACAACGTCACTTTGGTAAAAACCTAGTTTGTTTACATGGATATTTGGATCTTACCTTATTGATCTGTCAGTAAGCTATAGTATAATCCATCAAAGCAGTCCAACCAGATATATGCAAGTAATAAGGCAGACTAGTGGGACACAGCCCAGCTAACAGGGAAACAAACCCTGTCCGCTAGCCAATCAACCATGTCCTGAGCCGGTCGCCTGCAGTCCGCGGAGAAAAGGTTGAAGCAGCGCAAAGGGAATGTTCTTGGAGGTCAGTTATTTCTTTCCACCTGGTTGAATTCCTTCCTGCGTTTGACCCTCCCGGGACTCATGTCGGGAAAGAATGTAATCTCCTCCCCGTTGTGTCGGATCACTCCTCCTTGAAATGTTTGGCTACCGTTCGGAGAACTTTCTCTCTGTCCTGGTACCTTAAGAACTGAACGAGGAAGGGTTGTTGGTTCTGATCAGGGGATGGTGACCTGTTTGGCTGCTCGATAACCAAGGGTTAAGTAAAATGTTCTTTGCCCAGTAGGGAGGGGATAATGGCAGCAGAGGGGTCTCACAGCCCTTGCGGAGGCTAGTAATTGTAATGTTGCTTCGCCTACTGTCGTTTTCCAAATGGTCGACCTTATTCATCAGGCATTGGTTGTTTTTCCTCAGTTTCTGTAGTTCCATTCCCTCTAGCTTGTCCTCAGCAGTGCTGATGAACTCTTCAACTTCTTCCATTCGTGTTCTAAGCGTGTTGTTGTCGAACCTGAGATGGAGTTTTTGATTTCAGCCAACTGTGCTGAGATGAAAACGGCTGAGTTTAGCTGTTCCAAGTTAAATTGTGTTGTGAGGGAGTCATTGTCTTTGATCAGTTTGAGGATGTGAGCTAGCCTAGCTTCTTCCTGAGGTCTCATGGTGCCATCTTGGGTTTCCGAGGAGACCATGGTCAGAGGTTCTTTCTCTGTCATTTCTTGGTCTGTTTCGGGTGCTTCCCTTGCCTTTTCCTTTGTCCTGTAGGCACATCAGCACTCTTGGCTACTGTGTAGTAATAGGTAAGTTATAGGATACTTTTGTTTAAGATTTATCTGGAGCTCTCGGTGACGCTTCTTCCTAGCTTCGCTGCATCACGTGACCCCCAATAGGAAATACATATATTTCCATGACGGAATAAAAAAGCAATTTTAGACTGACCAATGTAGTGGCGACAGCAGACTGGGATAGGGAGAGATTGAACATGTCCGTCAACACTCCATGTGCAGACCAGCTTGCTGGAGTGTTTACGGATGTATTCAATCTTCTCTATCCCAGTCTGCTTTCACCACTTGCTTCAATATGTCCACCATTGCTCCTGTACCCAAGAAAGCAAAGGTAACTGAACTAAATGACTGTTGCCCCGTGGCACTCACATGAAGTGCTTTTAGAGACTAGTTAAGGATCATATCACCTCCACCTTACATGACACCTCCACCTTACGCATACCGCCCCAATTGATCCACAGACGATGCCATTGCAATGCTCACTACCCTATCCCAGCTTTCAACACTACAGTACCCTCCAAGCTCATCATTAAGCTCGGGGCCCTGACTCTGAACCCTGCCCTGTGCAACTGTGTCCTGGACTTCCTGATGGGCTGCCCCCAGGTGGTGAAGGTAGGAAACAACATCTCCTCTACGCTGATCCTCCACACTGGGGCCCCACAAGGGTAAATGCTCAGCCCTCTCCTGTACTCCCTGTTCACCATAACAGCTTGGCCAAACACACCTCCAACTCAATCATCAAGTTTGCATACGACACAACAGTAGTAGATCTGATTACCAACAATGATGAGACAGCCTACAGGGAGGAGGTGAGGGCCCTGGGAGTGTGTTGCCAGGAAAATAACCTCTCACTCAAAGTCAACAAAACAAAAGAGCTGATCGTGAATTTCAGGAGACTGCAGAGAGAGCACCCCCCTATTCACATCGACGGGACCACAGTGGAGAAGGTGAAAAGATTCAAGTTCCTCTGTGTACACATCACTGACAATCTGAAATGGTCCACCCACACAGACCGTGTGATGAAGAAAGCGCAACAGACTGAAGACCCTCACTTTTACAGATGCACCATTGAGAGCCTCCTGTCGGGCTGTATCACCTCCTGGTAAGGCGACTGCACCGCCCGTAAAATGCAGGGCTCTCCAGAGGGTGGTGCAGGGGCACACTGCCCTCCAGGACACCTACATCACCCGATGTCACAAAGGCCAAAAAGATTGTGCATAACCCACCTGAGCCACAGCCAGTTCACCCTGCTGTCATTCAGAAAGTGAGGGCAGTATAGGTGCATCAACCACCTGAGCCACAGCCTGTTCACCCTGCTGTCATTCAGAAAGTGAGTTCAGTACAGATGCATCAAAACTGGGACTGAGAGACTGAAAAACAGCTATCTCAAGGCCATCAGACTGTTAAATAGCCATTACTAGCCGGCCTCCACCCAGTACCCTGCCCTGAACTTAGTCACTGTCACTAGCCACCCGGTCACTCAACCCTGAACCTTAGAGGCTGCTGTCCTATGTACATAGATATGGAATCACAGGTCAATTTAATAATGGAACATAATGTTTTACTAATTTCACCTGTGTATTCTACTGTATTCCAGTCAATGCCACTCCGACATTGCTCATAGTAATATTTATAGATCTCTTAATTCCATTCTTTTACTTTTCGATTGTGTGTTTCTGTGAATTGTTAGATACGACTGTACTGTTAGAACTAGGAACACAAGCAGTTAGCTACAGTGGTTCTTCCTTTTAAAAGTTGTGGCGTACTGCAGCACGGCTTGCGGGGTGCCACAGATTTCTATGGCCTGTTATTTAAGTGTCAGCCATTGTTGCCAGAATGACGCAGTTTACCACAATCTGCCACCATCTGCCACAAACGGTCGCGGCATAAGCTCAAAACTTTTAAAAAGGAAGAACCACTGTTCACCCTCTATGTGTATGCCACTTTACCAATCAAATTTGAGGTGATTTTGATTATTATAATTTTTTCTAATACATGCAACTTAAGTTTCATATCAAGAAATTTAGATTTGAAATCTTTTGGACAATCAATCTTGACTGAACCCCATTTTTGCCCGAATAGGATTTTCATAAGAATGGTAAGCTACACTAAACCTTGCAGAGAGCCTATCCAACTGACACTCTTAGAAAAAATACAAACTACTGGAGTGAAGACTTAAAAACAACTCATACTGGCACAAGATGGAGGGAATACTGGAACATAACTAATGAAATTACAGTTAACACAAATGTACACTTAACCCAGTATAAGCTAAGGTATAGACTTTATCACACGAGACAACATGAACTAATTCTACAGCACAATGGCAGTCATGTCTTAAGTGTAAAACTAACAATGATGCAATAATCCATGCCTTCTGGAAACTCTAAAGTTATGGGTGGAGTTAGAAAATTGGCTGTCAGAAGCATTACAATGTACATTTTCAAGACATGGCATATGAGGTTGCAAACTGATAGGTTGGACGATACTTTTCTCGTCAATCATCCTGAAGAAACATATACTTAACTGTAAATCAACCAATCCTCCATTGTTAACACAAGGTCAAATGCTGAAAGTGTGTGGGGGAAGGAGAGAAACAAAATCCGCAGAGAGTGATAGGGGGGTAAGGTGGGTCTGGTCTGGAGTGATGTGGATGTTTGTGTTCGTCTGTCTGTATGTTGTCGTTTGTATGTCTGTTTTATATTGTAAAAAAAAAGAGGAACCAATGGAAAAGTCCCAAAAGTGCAAACCCCATCCATCTGTCACTCCAGGCAGGTCAATCATACTTAAAGTTTTTGAAAGAAATAGTATAGTATTTGAACCCATGCAGGCTGCTTCCTCACCCCATGCCGGGACCATGGAGAGGTGGAGGGGATAGATGGAGAGAGAGGTCAATCCATCCACCTCATGTAAAGTTACTTTTGCCTGTCTGCTTCTTCCAACTCTTTCTGTCACTCACTCACACACACACACACTCACACACACACACACACACACACACACACACACACACACACACACACACACACACACACACACACACACACACACACACAAGGGCACTTTCCTGCCTCCCCGTCTGTCTCGCCTGCTACCAAGGTGACCTGGCTGGCAGTTGGGCAGCCCTTCTTCTCAGTCTCCACACGACTCCTGCATTAGTACCAGCTCTGCTTTGTTCCATATCGATTTACAATTCAAGTGCTGCACTTACTGCCCCCTCTCATTTTCACAGCGGCTGCCAATGCCAACAGGTTTATACCCCCTACCCCCCCCTTCTCATAAACAAATCAATCACACCTTGGATAGGCATGTAGGTGGTTATTTTCATGAGTGGGAAATGAAGTTGTTAGCAAACTTGTATAGATCTCTTAGTTGTTAGATTATGAGTACAGCTAAAAGTGGTATCACTTGGTTGAATGATACTGGTATACATCAGTGGTGGCTGGTGACTTGAAGAATTGAGGGTGGGAGACTCCTGGTATAGGCGCGGAACGCACGGAGACCACAAAGTGTGTTTTGAAAATCAACAAAGACTAATTATTTTAACCCAAAGCATTTAATAAAGACATTTATAGTACAACATTATGGGAAAGGGGAATGAGTGGGGCTACTTACAGTTTTGGGAAGGGATCACAGCAGTGATTGAATGAGGGCATGAGTTGAGGTGTTCAGAGGCTTGTGCAGGACAGGATTTTACTGGGAAGACAAACAATAACAGAATACGCTACACAGTTAGATAAAAGAGCTAAGAATGAGTTAGTCCAAGCAAGGAGTAAATTCACTGATGTGTAATATTGTGTATGTGATTGACTCTACATCCAGTAATGAGAGAAAACAGATAGGGGTACTCAGTGCTTGGAGAGGAAACATTCAATGTGCCAGTGGATGAGCGGGAACATGAGACGTCGTGGCTTCAGTTCATGTCAGGAGAGTTGACGCTGGTAGTGGAGTGGAGTGGTCATCACCTCTTAATCGGGGAACATGAGGGGACTTAGCTGGAAATACAAATAGCAGATACATTCCATTACAGCTGCGCCATCATAGGTTTGGACAATGAGAATCTCTATGAAGTTAAACTCGGACATCTCAAATGTCATAAAGTCAAACACCCACTTGACACATCAAAGTAGCCCAAGAAACGTTCCTGAATAAAGCCCTGATCACCCACATACCTGATGATAACTGACAACTGCAAGCAGACTGGTGGCACCATAGGTCCCAGAGTGGCGGGGCAATTTTTACCCCCCGGGGCATGGAGTTTATCCTCATATGTTACCATATAATTTGACAGTGATTAATCAGTTGTAAAAAGGTTTTGTATGGGCTATGGTGGGACCTGTTTTTCATGATAAAATCACATGGTTTAAAAAAACTCCTGTCCCTGGGGGGGATGAAAACCCTCTCAAACTGCAGCTACCTTATATTTGTTCATATCAATTATATTTAGACTAGATTAGGAGGGGGGGATTTCCTCTACCCAGACACATAGACAACAACAGACAATATAACTCACAGGGCTGAGCTTACTTTATGCGTGTTTGCATCATGTAGGCCTATGCAACTGTAGGCCTTGAGTCTTTTTTTTTTTTTTTTTTTTTAATTTTTTTTTTACATCTGCCATCACGATTATGTTGATTGATTCATTCCAGGTAATCATTTTGGGTGAAAACCTATAGGCAGTCCAGCCAGCCCAATTGTGAATATAATCTACATTTTATCACATTCACATGTTCTCCTGACACACAAATGGACTATAAGTATATAACGTTACCAATTAGTTTCCCTGACCCGATGGACAGCGCACATAGGCTGCATGCAGCTGCTCTTATTAGTAGCCTACAGTTGATCAGACTGAAAAGTTGTCTCGTTTTCGTCCCATACAGCATGTCAGATTTCTAATGTTTAGGTGTAGCCTAGACTGCTGCAACATTTATGTCATGAGTTTTTACTTGTGTCTGTCCGGAGTGATTGTGTTACCATTGTTGTTCAATAAATACCGGAAGAAAGTGCAAAACCTACTTGAGTGGACGGACAAAATGTGCTGCGTCAAACGCTCTAATCTAACGTTTAATGGATGATGCGATGGAACCTATCAAATCATTCGGAACGGTTGTCAACATCCCCGAAAAGATGTTCAGCATGTAAAGCATCGTAACGTGCAATTACAGGCCGCTTGATGATAGGCTCCCTGTTAACCAGCTATACATTTGATAACAGTTGGTATTGAATGCCCTGACCTTTCTTCCTTCTTTATGAAACTGATCTCAGGCAGAGGTCGACCCTCGCTTTTAATTTACCCCAGAGAATGAAAGGGGTCCTTCAACAGAAACTCCATTCTACCATTCGGGTAGAGAACTGCGCACTTGTGCTGGTAGCTAGCTAGCTACTGTTAGTGCAATTTATTTAAATTTTCCTTGCTAACTGGACAAAAATAAAGTTCTAAACCCAAGAAAACAATTTATAATATACCTCCATATCCTGTAATTTTTAAAAACAAATTTGAATTGAATAATGTCCCAAAAATGCTTAACGATCACTATTCACTCTTAATCGCTATCCAACCATGTCAACAAGCTTCTCAACACATAGAACCCCCATAATGCTCTGTGGCACAATCTCAATACAACTCAATAGATTCATTCTCTGATCCTAATTCTATGATTGGATGGACATGTCATCTCACACTGTAAAAGCTTTGATTGGTTGGAGGGCGTCCTCCGGAAGTGGTCATAATTTCCATGTAGTTCTATGGAAGGGGGTGAGTCCTACAAGCCTCCTAGGTTTTGTATTGAAGTCGATGTAGCCAGAGGAGGACGGAAGCCAGCTGTCCTCCGCTAGCCTAGACAGTGCTGTTGAAGTTACTGGAGACCTTCATTGCGAACAGTGTATTTTAACCAAGGAGAACATTACCTGCCCCAATGCATAGTGCCAACTGTAGAGTTTGGTGGATGAGGAATGGGGCTGTTTTTCATGGTTCGGGCTAGGTCCCTTAGTTCCAGTGAAGGGAAATCTTAACACTACAGCATAGAATGGCATTCTAGACAATTCTGTGCT
Organism: Oncorhynchus tshawytscha; assembly: GCF_018296145.1. Lineage (NCBI taxonomy): Eukaryota > Metazoa > Chordata > Actinopteri > Salmoniformes > Salmonidae > Oncorhynchus > Oncorhynchus tshawytscha. The sequence continues at coordinate 28,258,322 of NC_056441.1, forward strand.
TCCAACTTCGTGGCAACATTTTGGGGAAGGCCCTTTGCTGATTCAACATGACAAAGCCCCTGTGCACAAAGCGAGGTCCATACAGAAATGTTTTTTCAAGATCGGTGTGAAAGAACTTGAATGGCCTGCACAGTACCCTGACCTCAACTCCATTAAACACCTTTGGGATGCCCAACCTCACTAATGCTCTTATGACTGAACGGAAGGAATTCCCTGCAGCAATATACCAACATCTATCGCAAAGCCTTCCTACAAAACATTAAGAATACCTGTTCTTTTTATGACAGACTGATCAAGTGAATCCAGGTGAAAGCTATGCTCCCTTATTGATGTCACTTGTTAAATCCACTTTAAATCAGTGTAGATGAAGGGGAGGAGACAGGTTAAAGAATTATTTTTACATTTTGAGGGAATTGAGACATGGATTGTGTTTGTATGCCATTCAGATGGTGAATGGGCAAGACAAAATATTTAAGTGACTTTGAACGGGGTATGGTAGTAGGTGCCAGGCATGTTGGGTTGTGTCAAGAAACTGAAACGCTGCAGGGTTTTTCAGCCTCAACAGTTTTCTGTATGTATCAAGAATGGTCCACCCACCCAAAGGTCATCCAGCCAACTTGACACAACTGTGGTAAGCATTGGAGTCAACATGGGCCAGCATCACTGTGGAACACTTTCGACACCTTGTAGAATCCATCCATGTTTGGTATACTCAGTGTATACTGAGTTTGTACAGTACCAGTCAAACGTTTGGACACACCGACTCATTCAAGGGTTTTTCTTGATTTTTACTATTTTATCATTTGTAGAATAATAGTGAAGACATCAACACGATGAAATTACACATATGGAGTCATGTAGGAACCAAAAAATAGATATATTTGAGATTCTACAAAGTAGCCACCCTTTGCCTTGATGACAGCTTTGCACACTCTTGGCATTCTCTCAACCAGCTTCATGAGGTAGTCATCTGTAATGCATTTATATTAACATGTGTGCCTTTGTTAAAAGTTAATTTGTGGAATTTCTTTCCTTCTTAATGCGTTTGAGCCAGTCAGTTGTGTTGTGACAAGGTAGGGGTGGGACACAAGGTAAAAAATGTATTTTTGGTAAAAGACCAAGTCCATATTATGCCAAGAACAGCTCAAATAAGCAAAGAGAAATGACAGTCCATCATTACTTTAAGATGGTTAGTCAATACGGAGCATTTCAAGAACTTTGAAAATGTTTCAAGTGTAGTCACAAAAACCATCAAGCGCTATGATGACTCTGGCTCTCATGAGGACCATCACAAAACAATGTTTCACAGAGATCAAGTAACAGACACATCGCAACATCAACTGTTCAGAGGAGTCTGTGTGAATCAGGCCTTCATGGTCGAATTGCTGCAAAGAAACCACTACAAAAGGACACCAACATGAAGAAGAGACTTGCTTGGGCCAAGAAACACGAGCAATGGACATAAGACTGGAGGAAATCTGTCCTTTTGGTCTGATGAGTCCAAATTTTAGATTTTTTTGTTCTAATCGCCATGTTTTTGTGAGACGCAGAGTAGGTGAACGGATGATCTCTGCATGTGTGGTTCCCACCGTGAAGCATGGAGGAGGTGGTGTGATGGAGTGGAGGTGCATTGCTGGTGACACTGCCAGTGATTTATTTAGAATTCAAGGCACACTTAACCAGCATGGCTACCACAGCATTCTGCAGCGATACGCCATCCCATTTTGTTTTTTTCCTGGACAATGACACAAAACACACCTCCAGGCTGTGTAAGGGATATTTTACCAAGGAGAGCGATGGATTGCGCCATCAGATCATCTGGCTGCTTCAATCACCCGACCTCAACCCAATTAAGATGGTTTGAGAGAATGCCAAGAGTGTGCAAAGCTGTCATCAAGGCAAAGGGTGGCTACTTTGAAGAATCTCAAATTTAACTTGCATGTAAAATATACTTTTTTTGGTTTCTACATTTTTCCATATGTGTTCTTTCATAGTTTTGAGGTCTTCACTATTATTCTACAGTGTAGACCCAGTGTAGACCCAGTGTAGACCCAGTGTAAACCCTTGAATGAGTAGGTGTGTCCAAACCTTTGACTGGTACTGTACATGTATACCACTGGAGGATCCACAGAGGAGGCAAGGGAGGACCATCCACCTCAGTGAATTTTTTTATTTTTTTATAGTGAAAAAGGATAAAAAGTTATCCTTTTTTAGATAGGAATATATTTAGTATAGTTTTATGTCACTGAAGAGCTCAGTGACTTTCAACATAGCACCGTCAAAGGATGCCACCTTTCCAACTAATACGTTTGTCAGATTTCTGCCCTGCTAGAGCTGCCAACTGTACGTGCTGTTATTGTGAAGTGGAAACTTTTAGGACCAACAATGCCTTAGCCATGAAGTGGTAGGCAACACAAGCTAACAGAACGGGACCGGCGAGAGCTGAAGTGCGAAGCATGTAAAAATGGTCTATCCTCGGTTGCAACACTGACGACCGAGTTCCAAACTGGAAGATGGTGTGTATATTTATATATATATATCACACAGGTCAGGTCAGTTAGGATCACCACTTTATTTTAATAATGTGAAATGTCAGAATAATGGTAGAGAATTATTTATTTCAGCTTTCATTTCTTTCATCACATTCCCAGTGGGTCAGAAGTTTACATAAACTTAACTAGTATTTCGTAGCATTGCCTTTACATTGTCTAACTTGGGTCAAATGTTTTGGCTAGCCTTCTACAAGCTTCCCACAATAAGTTGGCTGAATTTTGGCCCATTCCTCCTGACAGAGCTGGTGTAACAGAGTCAGGTTTGCAGGCCTCTTTGCTCACATGCTTTTTCAGTTCTGCCCACAAATGTCCTATAGGATTGAGGTCAAGGCTTTGTGATGGCCACTCCAATACCTTGACTTAGTTGCCATTTTGCCACAACTTTGCATGTATGCTTGGGGTCATTGTCCATTTGGAAGATCCATTTGCGACCAAGCTTTAACTTCCTGACTGATGTCTTGAGATGTTGCTTCAATATATTCACATCATTTTCTGCCTCATGATGCCATCTATTTTGGGAAGCGCACCAGTCTGTCATGCAGCAAAGCACCCCCACAACATGATGCTGCCACCCCCCGTGCTTCACGGTTGGGATGGTGTTCTTCGGCTTGCAAGCCTCCCCCTTTATCCTCTGAACATAATGATGGTCATTCTGGCCAAACAGTTCTATTTTTGTTTCATCAGCCCAGAGGACATTTCTCCAAAAAGTACGATCTTTGACCCCATGAGCAGCTGCAAACTGTAGTCTGGCTATTTTATGGCAGTTTTGGAGCAGTGGCTTCTTCCTTGCTGGGCGACCTTTCAAGTTATGTCGATATAGGACCTGTTTTACTGTGGATATAGATACTTTTGTACCTGATTCCTCCAGCATCTTCACAAGGTCCTTTGCTGTTGTTCTGGGATTGATTTGCACTTTTCGCACCAAAAGTGCATTCATCTCTTGGAGACAGAACGCTTCTCCTTCCTGAGTGGTATGACGGCTGCGTGGTCCCATGGTGTTTATACTTGCGTACTATTGTTTGTACAGATGAACGTGGTACCTTCAGGCGTTTGGAAATTGCTCCCAAGGATGAACCAGACTTGTGGAGGTCTACAATTGTTTTTGATTTTCCCATGATGTCAAGCAAAGAGGCACTGAGTTCGAAGGTAGGCCTTGAAATACATCCACAGGTACACTTCCAATTGACTGAAATATTTTCAATTAGTCTATCAGAAGCTTCTAAAGCCATGACATCGTTTTCTGGAATTTTCCAAGCTGTTCAAAGACAGTCAACTTAGTGTATGTAAACTTCTCACCCACTGGACTTTTGATGCAATGAATTAGGGAGGTTGTCTCAGGTCCCGGTAAAAATAATCCGTCAATAAAAATTGTTGGAAAAATTACTTGTCATGCACAAAGTCGATGTCCTAACCGACTTGCCAAAACTATAGTTTGTAAAACATGAAATTTGTGGAGTGGTTGAATTATTTTTATTTATATATATATATATATATAATGTTATACTTGTGAAGTACTGTATTTCATTTGAACTTTAGTGTTCAAGGATGGAAGACTCTAACAATTAAGACAGATGTAGATAATTTAGTTTGTAAAATGAGAAACTATAATTAATCATTCATATTTGGGAGGCTGCTGCTCAAACTAGCCAATGTATTCACTATCTGGCTGTGGAGTAGGCTCTCTAGTCTAGACAAACATTCTGAAGGAAAGGTTACTGTAAGTGATTATGATGTGTCTTTGTTTCCTCTCAGAGATGGCTCATTGGTGTCTGTCTGTTAATATTGTTTACTACATTAGTTTTTTTTCCCTCTGCAATTGATGAATCAATATACTGCTGGTTTCATCTCATTCCAGTGTTAATCACTGCATCGTAATGGCAAAGGAAATGAAACTATTGGAAATAATCTATCCATCCGTCCATCTCCACATCATTAGCAATAGCGAGCCAGGGCTGATTTAACCTTTTCAAGGATGGATGCAAATGAGTTATTTCCAATAGGTTAACTTTTATTTTTCTTATCCAGTACAGGGGTGTAGTCTTTTTCTCTCTCTGTAAAGCAGCAAGAGGAATGCCTTTGTAAAGGACTATCATGCCACCACAGAGGCTCTGTGACTGGAGACACACTTCAACCTCCCAAGTGAAGTCGCGTTTGCAACTTGATAAAAAGGGATTGATGGTGTCTTTCATGACGTTGGGCAGCCAGCCTACTGACCAGAGACTTGACCACCAGTTTGTGTAAATAGAGTATAAGCAGCATCTCCATATACACTGGTCAACGTTCTTGGTTTTATATAGGACATCTTGAATGACAGATTACACATTCAAAGTCACCCAGTTGTCTGGGTTGAGAACCCAAGTCAGCGTATTCAGATCGTTGACTTATTTCCTTTCTCTCATTGTAGACTTTGAAGGCTGGCAATGGTAGAATACTACAGTTTAAGTGATAGTTGTTAAACTAGCATATTCCTCTGTTGGAGATAGTGGAGTCGAACGCAACTCTACCTTCTCTGTGACTGTGTAGGACACCTTTCCAATCTCCCCTCCTCTCCTCCTCCGGCAGAGCAGACAGCCTTCCATTTACACTGTTTCCTTTTGTGTGTGTGTTTGAAGTTTCCTCTTCTCTCTCTCATACGGTGAGAACCATCAGTTTTCTCTGTGGGAGATGGCGGTGCCAGCTGGGGCTGATCTCATCTCCAGGATATCGGGGCAAGGTGAGGGTGATGGATTTCTGAAGACACTGGGAACTCTTCCCACCCACCCTCCCTCCCACCACAGCACTGTGGTACCGGGACCTGAGACAACCTCCCTCCCACTACGGCACTGTGGTACCGGGACCTGAGACAACCTCCCTCCCACCACAGCACTGTGGTACCGGGACCTGAGACAACCTCCCTCCCACCACAGCACTGTGGTACCAGGACCTGAGACCACCTCCCTCCCACCACGGCACTGTGGTACCGGGACCTGAGACAACCTCCCTCCCACCACAGCACTGTGGTACCAGGACCTGAGACCACCTCCCTCCCACCACGGCACTGTGGTACCGGGACCTGAGACCATCTCCCTCCCACCAGATCACTGTGGTACCGGGACCTGAGACAACCTCCCTCCCACCGCGGCACTGTGGTACAGGGACCTGAGACCACCTCCCTCCCACCACAGCACTGTGGTACCAGAACCTGAGACAACCTCCCTCCCACCACAGCACTGTGGTACCGGTACCTGAGACAACCTCCCTGCCACCAGATTACTGTGGCACCGGGACCTGAGACAACCTCCCTCCCACCACGGCACTGTGGTACCGGGACCGGAGACAACCTCCCTCCCACCACAGCACTGTGGTACCGGGACCTGAGACCATCTCCCTCCCACCACGGCACTGTGGTACCGGGACCTGAGACCACCTCCCTCCCTCCACGGCACTGTGTTACTGGGACCTGAGACAACCTCCCTCCCACCACGGCACTGTGTTACTGGGACCTGAGACAACCTCCCTCCCACCACGGCACTGTGTTACTGGGACCTGAGACAACCTCCCTCCCACCACGGCACTGTGTTACTGGGACCTGAGACCACCTCCCTCCCACCAGATCACTGTGTTACTGGGACCTGAGACCACCTCCCTCCCACCACGGCACTGTTACTGGGACCTGAGACCACCTCCCTCCCACCACGGTACTGTTACTGGGACCTGAGACCACCTCCCTCCCACCACGGCACTGTGTTACCGGGACCTGAGACAACCTCCCTCCCACCATGGCACTGTGTTACTGGGACCTGAGACAACCTCCCTCCCACCACGGCACTGTGTTACAGGGACCTGAGACAACCTCCCTCCCACCAGATCACTGTGGTACCGGGACCTGAGACAACCTCCCTCCCACCACAGCACTGTGGTACCGGGACCTGAGACAACCTCCCTCCCACCACAGCACTGTGGTACTGGGACCTGAGACAACCTCCCTCCCACCAGATCACTGTGTTACTGGGACCTGAGACAACCTCCCTCCCACCAGATCACTGTGGTACCGGGACCTGAGACAACCTCCCTCCCACCACAGCACTGTGGTACCGGGACCTGAGACAACTTCCCTCCCACCACAGCACTGTGGTACTGGGACCTGAGACAACCTACCTCCCACTACGGCACTGTGTTACTGGAACCTGAGACCACCTCCCTCCCACCACAGCACTGTGGTACTGGGACCTGAGACAACCTCCCTCCCACCACAGCACTGTGGTACTGGGACCTGAGACAACCTCCCTCCCACCAGATCACTGTGTTACTGGGACCTGAGACAACCTCCCTCCCACCAGATCACTGTGGTACCGGGACCTGAGACAACCTCCCTCCCACCACAGCACTGTGGTACCGGGACCTGAGACAACTTCCCTCCCACCACAGCACTGTGGTACTGGGACCTGAGACAACCTACCTCCCACTACGGCACTGTGTTACTGGAACCTGAGACCACCTCCCTCCCACCACAGCACTGTGGTACTGGGACCTGAGACAACCTCCCTCCCACCAGATCACTGTGGTACCGGGACCTGAGACAACCTCCCTCCCACCACAGCACTGTGGTACCGGGACCTGAGACAACCTCCCTCCCACCACAGCACTGTGGTACTGGGACCTGAGACAACCTCCCTCCCACCAGATCACTGTGGTACCGGGACCTGAGACAACCTCCCTCCCACCACAGCACTGTGGTACCGGGACCTGAGACAACTTCCCTCCCACCACAGCACTGTGGTACTGGGACCTGAGACAACCTACCTCCCACTACGGCACTGTGTTACTGGAACCTGAGACCACCTCCCTCCCACCACAGCACTGTGGTACTGGGACCTGAGACAACCTCCCTCCCACCAGATCACTGTGGTACCGGGACCTGAGACAACCTCCCTCCCACCACAGCACTGTGGTACCGGGACCTGAGACAACCTCCCTCCCACCACAGCACTGTGGTACTGGGACCTGAGACAACCTCCCTCCCACCAGATCACTGTGTTACTGGGACCTGAGACAACCTCCCTCCCACCAGATCACTGTGGTACCGGGACCTGAGACAACCTCCCTCCCACCACAGCACTGTGGTACCGGGACCTGAGACAACTTCCCTCCCACCACAGCACTGTGGTACTGGGACCTGAGACAACCTACCTCCCACTACGGCACTGTGTTACTGGAACCTGAGACCACCTCCCTCCCACCACAGCACTGTGGTACTGGGACCTGAGACAACCTCCCTCCCACCAGATCACTGTGGTACCGGGACCTGAGACAACCTCCCTCCCACCACGGCACTGTGTTACTGGGACCTGAGACAACCTCCCTCCCACCAGATCACTGTGGTACCGGGACCTGAGACCACCTCCCTCCCACCACGGCACTGTGGTACTGGGACCTGAGACCACCTCCCTCCCACCACGGCACTGTGTTACCGGGACCTGAGACCACCTCCCTCCCACCAGAACACTGTGTTACTGGGACCTGAGACCACCTCCCTCCCACCAGAACACTGTGTTACTGGGACCTGAGACAACCTCCCTCCCACCACGGCACTGTGTTACTGGGACCTGAGACAACCTCCCTCCCACCACAGCACTGTGTTACTGGGACCTGAGACCACCTCCCTCCCACCACAGCACTGTGTTACTGGGACCTGAGACCACCTCCCTCCCACCAGAACACTGTGTTACTGGGACCTGAGACCACCTCCCTCCCACCACGGCACTGTGTTACCGGGACCTGAGACCACCTCCCTCCCACCAGAACACTGTGTTACTGGGACCTGAGACCACCTCCCTCCCACCAGAACAATGGGAGGCTTGGTTTCAATAATCCAGTGTTCTCCTGTCCTTTAACAGTGTCCAATCTCCGGTCCTCCAGAACCCCCCACAGTACACATTTTTGTTGTTGCCCTAGACATTCAACTTGTCAAGGGCTTGATGATTAGTTTACAAGTAGAATCAGGTGCTACAATGAAATGTGTGCTGTTGTGGGTACTGGAGAACAGGTGTTGGGAAACACTGGGTTTCAATACTCTAAAGTTGCTTCCTTTCCTCCTCTCCTTTCCTTCATCTGAACTTCTGATGGGAACATTGCAGAAACTGCCGCCCACCACAGCACTGGGACACTTGTGGGTTTTCTCTCTCATCATGTCACATTAGAACAGTGGAATCTGATTCATTAGATGCACTTGATTTAGTTAAAAAGCAAAGGGAACTTTTATCAAGTCAGTTGTGACTGTGTGACTTTGACAGGTGTCTGTGCGCTTCAATAATATCACCATTTTAGTTCAGAGCGACTTAGATATCCTGCTGTCCCCATTGAACCGTTGCCGCATGCTCAAAGTCTCCGTTTGTGTTTAATTAATAGGGCCACATTTCGAAGTAGAACCCGTCTTTTGACACTTTGATAACATAGCATCAAGTCATTTTAATGAAGCTCCACTGATAACATGAATTTTAATGAACTGCGTCGTATCTCATCAAGCTAAATAATTGATGCACTTTGAGTGCAGTCACGATTAGTTTTGTTATGAATTATGCCCAACAGTAACCTGATTTGAAACGTATTTCCTCTGACTGATCTGTTGTCCTCTGTCCTCTCCAGGGTTTGCTGACATCGGGTGTTGAGTTTGAGGCCCTGCCTGCTGCCCTGTCCCTGCCTGCTGAGTCTGGGCTCTACCCAGTCACCCTGGTGGGGGTCCCACGCACCGCAGGCAACATCACCGTCAACGGTGAGTCCAGCACAACTTTACCCTTCCCACATGTGACACTCTGTAAAAAATGAACACTCCTTACACAGGAAAGGTCGTCATTGAAGTGGAAATAGCTTCCTCCCTGAAAATGTACTTTCACGAAATACGAAGGTAACCTGTTAATTTAATCCAAATAATGGTTATTATCAATCATTTTGGGTCTAGTCATGTGCAGATGTTTCACAAAAAATGTAAAAACATTGGGATGTGTGCCATGATGACAGACGCCAGGCAGACAGACGCCAGGCAGACAGACGACAGAACGTTTTCCCCATATTCTCTGAGGATAAGCGACATGTCAGTTAATCGCATCTCTGTTAACCTCAGCAGCGTGGGACGAGGATAGCTTTAAATAGTATGATCTACATAGTCATTTAGTCTTCATTTTACACCACAGTAATTGCCTGTAATGTTGTCGCCATGGTTAAGACAAGAGGCTTGGTTATCTTTCTTCAGAAGATGGGGGGGTTAATAGAGGTGTGTGTGTGTGTGTGTGTGTGTGGGGGGTTAATAGAGGTGTGTGGGGGGTTAATAGAGGTGTGTGGGGGGTTAATAGAGGTGTGTGGGGGGTTAATAGAGGTGTGTGTGTGTGGGGGGGGGGTTAATAGAGGTGTGTGTGTGGGGGGTTAATAGAGGTGTTTGTGTGGGGGGTTAATAGAGGTGTGTGTGTGTGGGGGGTTAATAGAGGTGTGTGTGTGTGGGGGGTTAATAGAGATGTGTGTGTGTGTGGAGGGGTTAATAGAGGTGTGTGTGTGGGGGGGTTAATAGAGGTGTGTGTGTGTGGGGGGTTAATAGAGGTGTGTGTGGCGGGGGTTAATAGAGGTGTGTGTGTGTGTGTGGGGGGTTAATAGAGGTGTGTGGGGGGTGAATAGAGGTGTGTGTGTGTGGGGGTTAATAGAGTTGTGTGTGTGGGGGGGGTTAACAGAGGTGTGTGTGTGGGGGTTAATAGAGGTGTGTGTGTGGGGGGGTTAATAGAGGTGTGTGTGTGGGGGAGGTTAATAGAGGTGTGGGGGTTAATAGAACTGTGGGGGGTTTAATAGAGGTGTGTGTGTGGGGGGTTAATAGAGGTGTGTGTGTGGGGGTTAATAGAGGTGTGTGTGTGGGGGTTAATAGAGTTGTGTGTGTGGGGGGTTAATAGAGGTGTGTGTGTGGGGGATTAATAGAGGTGTGTGGGGGTTAATAGAGGTAGGTGTGTGGGGGGTTAATAGAGTTGTGTGTGTGGGGGTTAATAGAGGTGTGTGTGTGGGGGATTAATAGAGGTGTGGGGGGTTAATATAGATGTGTGTGTGGGTTGATAGAGGTGTGTGTGTGTGTGGGGGGTTAATAGAGTGTGTGTGTGGGGGGGGTTAATAGAGTGGTGTGTGTGTGTGGGGGGTTAATAGAGGTGTGTGTGTGGGGAGGGTTAATAGAGGTGTGTGTGTGTGGGGTTAATAGAGAGTGTGGGGGTTAATAGAGAGTGTGGGGGGTTAATAGAGGTGTGTGTGTGGGGGGTTAATAGAGGTGTGTGTGTGTGTGTGTGTGTGGGGGTAATAGAGGTGTGTGTGTGTGTGTGGGGGGGGTTAATAGAGGTGTGTGTGTGGGGGGGTTAATAGAGGTGTGTGTGTGTGGGGGGTTAATAGAGGTGTGGGGGGCTAATAGAGGTGTGTGTGGGGGGCTAATAGAGGTGTGTGTGGGGGGTTAATAGAGGTGTGGGGGTTAATAGAGGTGTGGGGGGTAATAGAGGTGTGTGGGGGTTAATAGAGGTGTGTGTGTGTGTGTGGGGGGGGGTAATAGAGGTGTGTGGGGGTTAATAGAGATGTGTGTGTGTGTGTGTGGGGGGGTTAATAGAGGTGTGTGGGGGTTAATAGAGGTGTGTGTGGGGGTTAATAGAGGTGTGTGTGTGTGTGGGGGGGTAATAGAGGTGTGTGGGGTTAATAGAGATGTGTGTGTGTGGGGGGGTTAATAGAGGTGTGTGGGGGTTAATAGAGATGTGTGTGGGGGTTAATAGAGGTGTGTGTGGGGGTTAATAGAGGTGTGTGTGTGGGGGTTAATAGAGGTGTGTGTGTGTGGGTTAATAGAGGTGTGTGTGTGTGGGTTAATAGAGGTGTGTGTGGGTTAATAGAGGTGTGTGTGTGTGTGGGGGGGGAGTGTAATAGAGCTGTTTGGGGTTTAATATAGGTGTGTGTGTGGGGGTGTAGGGGTGAATCTAGGAGTGTGGGGTGAATAGAGGTGTATGGGGGTTAAGAGGATGTGGGGGTGTTGGGGTGAATCTAGGAGCGTGGGGTGAATAGAGGTGTGTGGGGGTTAAGAGGATGTGTGGGGGTGTAGGGGTCAATCTATGAGTGTGGGGTGAATAGAGGTGTGTGGGGGTTAAGAGGATGTGTCGGGGTGTAGGGGTGAATCTAGGAGTGTGGGGGTGAATAGAGGTGTGTGGGGGTTAAGAGGGTGTGTGGGGGTTAAGAGGATGTGTTTGGGTGTAGGGGTGAATCTATGAGTGTGGGGTGAATATAGGTGTGTGTGGGGGTTAAGAGGATGTGTGGGGGTGTAGGGGTGAATCTAGGAGTGTGGGGTGAATAGAGGTGTGTGGGGGTTAAGAGGGTGTGTGGGGTTAAGAGGATGTGTTTGGGTGTAGGGGTGAATCTATGAGTGTGGGGTGAATATAGGTGTGTGTGGGGGGTTAAGAGGATGTGTGGGGGTGTAGGGATGAATCTAGGAGTGTGGGGTGAATAGAGGTGTGTGGGGGTTAAGAGGATGTGTAGGGGTGAATCTAGGAGTGTGGGGTGAATAGAGGTGTGTGGGGGTTAAGAGGATATATAGGGGTGAATAGAGGTGTGTGGGGGTTAAGAGGATATATAGGGGTGAATCTAGGAGTGTGGGGTGAATAGAGGTGTGTGGGGGTTAAGAGGATGTGTGGGGGTGTAGGGGTGAATCTAGGAGTGTGGGGTGAATAGAGGTGTGTGGGGGTTAAGAGGATGTGTGGGGGTGTAGGGGTGAATCTAGGAGTGTGGGGTGAATAGAGGTGTGTGGGGGTTAAGAGGATGTGTGGGGGTGTAGGGGTGAATCTAGGAGTGTGGGGTGAATAGAGGTGTGTGGGGGTTAAGAGGATGTGTGGGGGTGTAGGGGTGAATCTAGGAGTGTGGGGTGAATAGGGTAAACCTTTGTTATCCCACATTGGGAGTCGCAACTCTAAACCAATCCGAGATTCACAGCTCTATTTCTCCCATTTGTATTAGATGAAGAAGTTAGACCCTTTTTTCTGAACAGAGGATGATTGGATAGAAATCCTTCAGAAGTGTGTTCTCAATGTCACCCTTTGTAGAATGGAGAGAAGTTATCGGAGTGCTTGTTAGTTCTTGGTTTGAGGGCACTGATTTTTACCTCTCTCTTCCCTGTAGGCTACCACACGTCAGTGTTTGGTGTGACCAGTGACTGTCTCCTGGAGGGTCTACCCAGTGTGTTGACCAGTGGCTGTGTGGTGGAGGTCATTCCATCATTACCCCGTCTCCAGCTCAGCACCTCTCTACCACGGTGAGGCACCCTGCACCCTAACCCATACCCCCTACACCCTAACCCATACCCCCTACACCCTAACCCATACCCCCTACACCCTGTCCACACAGTACATGTTATAGCAGGTTTTATTAATCCTGGTTCTGGGGAGCAGAACTACGTTCCTTTCTTCCAGTCCAGCACTAACACACCTGATTCAACAGATCAATGAATCAAGTCGTTGACAGCTGATCAAGTATAACATTTTGAGTCTGTTTGGGTATGTCCCCATAACCTTTACCTTATACCCCCTTGTTCTGCCTCGTAGGTTTGATTTAATGTGTCCTTTCTTCTCTGTTTTAAAGCTGCTGTGTCATCAGAAGTGGCTTTCAGTCAGTCCTATTAATGCCCAGTCACACACAGAGATGATGTACTATAGCCTATATGAGCCACAGTGCAGTGACCTCTATCCCGGAGCTAGATGCTCGCAGTTCTTCCTCTTCTCCTTTTTCCTGTTGTGAACCTGTTCTTACCAGTCATCAAACCAATCACTCCCCACCACTGCTTGTTATTACCAATCACTTTAACAGTTGGAAGTCTCACCTCAATTTTCATGGGCACAACCTTAAAGTGACTGAAGAATGCACTGCTCCTTTGCTTGTGAAATTCTCCACTTTACTCCAGCTCTGAGATGGTGTGTTTTAGAGATGATGGGGCAGCCACTGGGGAACGGTAGGTAGTCAGAATGCTTAGTCATAGCCACTTTAAAATGAATGAGAAGTAGTGGGGTTTCTGGACCAAAAACACGACCAGCTCCCAGCGGCATCTTGATACTTTTAGCTAGTGCTAATTCACAGCCCCAGTCCCTAGACAGGCTCTTGTCTGCAAAGGCAGAGTCGTCGCTCAGTTCAGTCATATCTAGATTTCTTGCTTCTTCCGGCTACTTTTAAATTACCCACTGATGCCTCAGAGGAACCTCTATAATTACTAAGAACTTAAGTAATTATTTATACTTTGATAATTACAGGTTCTCTGTCTTATTAGGTAGAAAGATAGTTGGATAGATGTGCTTTCTCTTCAGCCTAGTCGCTTGCTGCTGGACAATAACAACACAATACAGACATAATTCTGAGACTGACTGTTGTATTGATTCCTGTACCCAACAGAGTCAGCTTCAGTAATAGCACATGCACAAAGTGGACAATTGAAATCCAATTCTCTAGATTTAGTTTTTATTCAGTTTGAAGTAATAACTAACATGGCAGGGACTAAATGGACCTCTTTTGTTGAAATCGCCACCCGTCTTGTTCCTCTATGATTTGGCCACTCGGCTTCCCTCAGTACCTCATTGTACCTTGTTCAGAATAATCCTCCCAGTTCTACTCTTTTGCTGTGTGTGTGTGTGTGTGTGTATGTATGTGTGCGCCCCAGACCCTCTGCGGGGCAGTGTCTAGACACACTACTCTGCGAAATAGGTTTTCTTGATTCTACTCAAAATAAGTTAGTCAACAAAATTAGACTAATATAATTGAGTAGACATTTTTGCTAGTTTTTATGAGTAGATAAGCTTGAGTAAGTTGTTTGGATGTGGTCAAATAAAAATGATGAAGAAGAAAATTATTATATTATGTTGATTGAACTTGAATAGATAACTAAGCAAAAAATGGAAGTCCTCTCACTGTCAACTGTGTTTATTTCCAACAAACTTAACATGTGTAAATATTTGTATGAACATAAGATTCAACAACTGAGACATAAACTGAACAAGTTCCACAGACATGAGACTAACAGAAGTTGAATAATGTGTCCCTGAACAAAGGGGAGTCAAAATCAAAAGTAACAGTCAGTATCTGGTGTGGCCACCAGCTGCATTAAGTACTGCAGTGCATCTCCTCCTCATGGACTGCACCAGATTTGCTAGTTCTTGCTGTGAGATGTTACCCCACTCTTCCACCAAGGCACCTGCAAGTTCCCTGACATTGCTGAGGGGAATGGCCCTAGCCCTCACCCTGCGATCCAACAGGTACCAGACGTGCTCAATTGCATTGAAATCCGGGCTCTTCGCTGGCCATGGCAAAACACTAACATTCCTGTCTTACAGAATGAGCAGTATGGCTGGTGGCATTGTCATGCTGGAGGGTCATGTCAGGATGAGCCTGAAGGAAGGGTACCACATGAGGGAGGAGGATATCTTCCCTGTAACGCACAGCGTTGAGATTGACTGCAATGACAAGCTCAGTCAGATGATGCTGTGACACACTGCCCCAGACCATGACGGACCCTCCACCTCCAAATCGATCCCGCTCCAGAGTACAGGCCTTGGTGCAACGCTCATTCATTTGGCGATAAACGTGAATCCTACCATCACTCCTGGTGAGACAAAACCACGACTCGTCAGAGAAGAGCACTTTTTGCCATTCCTGTCTGGTCCAGTGACGGTGGGTTTGTGCCCATAGGCGACGTTGTTACCGGTGGTGTCTGGTGAGGACCTGCCTTACAACAGGCCTACAAGCTCTTTGTCCAGCCTCTCTCAGCCTATTGCGGACAGTCTGAGCACTGATGGAGCCATTGTGCGTCGCTTGTGTAATTCGGGCAGTTGTTGTTGCCATCCTGTACCTGCCCCGCAGGGTGTGATGTTCAGATGTACCGATCCTGTGCAGGTGTTGTTACATGTGGTCTGCCACAGCGAGGACAATCAACTGTCCATCCTGTCTCCCTGTAGCGCTGTCTTAGGCGTCTCACAGTACAGACATTGCAATTTATTGCCCTGGCCACATCTGCAGTCCTCATGCCTCCTTGCAGCATGCCTAAGTCAGGTTCACGCAGATGAACAGGTACCCTGGGCATCTTTCTGTTGGTGTTTTTCAGAGTCAGTAGGAAGGTCTCTTTAGTTTTCATAACTGTGACCTTAATTGCCTCCCCTCTGTAAGCTGTTAGTGTCTTAACGACTGTTCCACAGGTGCATGTTCATGAATTGTTCATGGTTCATTGAACAAGCATGGGAAACAGTGTTTAAACCTTTTACAATGAAGATCTGTGAAGTTATTTAGATTTTTACGAATTATCTTTGAAAAACCGGGTCCTGAAAAAGGGCCGTTTCTTTTTTTGCTGAGTTTACATGAAATTGTTATTGTAACTGAATGATTAATCCTATTATCTAGTCATTGTTACATGATATATTAATTTAGACCAACTCAGAAAGGTTCACATTTTTTACTTTGGTTTTACTCGATCGGAGAGAAGTTATCAGGACACCAGGAATCCTTGAAAACCAGTTATTTTATATAACGGTTTGCAAAACAGCTCTTATTCAATAGTACAAAAGCAGCAGCAATGATTCTCAAATTATTAGTTGAAAAATTACAGAATTGCAATCAACATTGCAGGTCCGTCCTGATGGCTGCAGGTCGGCAAAACCCTAGAATTAGGAACAAGAACACTCGCTAGTATAGGCTCTCTGTGGGAAGAACTGTCTCTTTAGGAGAGAATGGAGCTTCAACTCCATGGACTTCACAAGGACCAAAATATTCTCATAGTGACCATGGACTATAACAAAAATGGGGACTCATGGAGGCTCAAATAGCTTGTGGTTTGCACTGTGGAATATTTTCCTAACTAAAATATTGCCCACAAGGTAAAGAACAAAATAAAAAGAGATGACAACCCCAATAATCATGTCATCTAAACACTTGTATTAGTTTCTTCCTGGAACTTTTATCTGTTCACAAACACTGCCAATGGATGCCACCTATATTACTTCTGTAGTATTTATTTTAAACCATAAATTGTCTAGTTTAGAGGCTTTTTTTTCAGAAGTTCCCAATAGAAATCAGTTTAAGGAAGTTTACCTGCAAAGCTTTGTAGTGTATCAGTGGTGCAGGTCGCATTGGGATGTCATAACAACCATACTGTGCAGACAGACCCTGGTAGAATTTTCTAAATACCTGTGGTAAAATGTTGGCACCTTGATGAAACCTCAAAATTGTCAAACGGATTCACATGTCAGTATTTCAAACGTCGAAATTGACATGCCATCCTTAATTAAAAACATCTATTTTGTATACAAAACAGCTTAAATACCGTGCCAGTGAACCTTTAAATCACACTTTGAAGAATAAAGTGTCTTCCTTAACCTCTAAATGATTTAGCACAGATCATTGCATTGGGCCGATCGGGGGCGGGGTCTTAGACCACAATGTGCTCGAGCTCCGCCTCTCGGTGACTAACCTCCGGTAGGCAGAGGCTGGTCCCAGCACAGATTCTGTGCCCCAGGCGGCTTCAACAACAACAAGAGGCAGGTCTGTGGTAGAGGACACCGTTCCTGACCTGCTACCAGAACAAATAAAGGGAGATAATAGTTCCAGAGGCTCCTCAGTGTTTAACTACGCAGGTGTTACAAAGTAACCTTGACATTCAGTCTATGACAATTGTCCTCTAGGCTGTCATTCTGCTTAAGACAGTCATTTGATTTTGAGGGCTGTCATCTTGACTGTGAGCTTTGAGCAGTCCAGCTCCACAGACAGTTTCTGGAATGCCTTGTGTAGGTAGCTGAAATTCTGAGCATAATGTCATGCCAAGTAGAATGACACAAGCCTGTTGGACACTACCCAGACCGGTGATCACCAAGACAACCCTCTAGGACGGTGCCCATCTCCTCTGGACCATCACTCGCTATGGCACCCACCTTCTTGATCACACAGATTTTCATTACATGTTGTGCAAGGTCTTTTTCAGATTCCTGTAAAAAAAAAATAGACACATTCTTTTGATGTTGGGATCAAATTTTACATGCAAATTTAATGCAAATTTGCTAATTTAAATCAATCTGGATTGAGATTATTTTTATCAGAATACATTGAACCTCTCTCTCTCTCACACTCACACACACACACACACACACACACACACACTAGAATATTCAGGTCAGAAAAATGCTTTATTGCCCTCACATGGTAGTCTCCTTCAGCCAGGTAGTCAATCAAGCAAATTACTCACTGAACTCACATCATGACCCTGATATAGAATAAAGTCACCGTTGTCATTGAATTGAATCTGTGCATGTGAAGGAGTGAAATCTATGCATTCACTGATCCAAGTATCCTATATTACTAAAAGGCGTACAATGCTTGGGTAGCAGAGCAGGGCCTGTGGATTAAATTGCAGCACCAAACATCAGCCAGCTAAATATAAAACTGTGAATTTTTCCTGAGAACACTTTACCTGGAGTAGGACCTCCAGCATGACCCGCAATCTGTGTCCAGGGGCCCTTCCTGGGAATGGAATAATGACAGCAGCATAGGGGTGTGCTGGCCCAACGTGGCCATAAACCTTGGCTCAAGATGCTTAGTGGTGTACTGGCCCAACGTGGCCATAAACCTTGGCTTAAGATGCTTAGTGGTGTACTGGCCCAACGTGGCCATAAACCTTGGCTCAAGATGCTTAGTGGTGTACTGGCCCAACGTAGCCATAAACCTTGGCTCAAGATGCTTAGTGGTGTACTGGCCCAACGTGGCCATAAACCTTGGCTCAAGATGCTTAGTGGTGTACTGGCCCAACGTGGCCATAAACCTTGGCTCAAGATGCTTAGTGGTGTACTGGCCCAACGTGGCCATAAACCTTGGCTCAAGATGCTTAGTGGTGTACTGGCCCAACGTGGCCATAAACCTTGGCTCAAGATGCTTAGTGGTGTACTGGCCCAACGTGGCCATAAACCTTGGCTCAAGATGCTTAGTGGTGTACTGGCCCAACGTGGCCATAAACCTTGGCTCAAGATGCTTTGTGGTGTACTGGCCCAACGTGGCCATAAACCTTGGCTCAAGATGCTTAGTGGTGTACTGGCCCAACGTGGCCATAAACCTTGGCTCAAGATGCTTAGTGGTGTACTGGCCCAACGTGGCCATAAACCTTGCTCAAGATGCTTTGTGGTGTCTCAAGATGCTTTGTGATGTTAGTGGCCCAACGTGGCCATAAACCTTGGCTCAAGATGCTTAGTGGTGTACTGGCCCAACGTGGCCATAAACCTTGGCTCAAGATGCTTAGTGGTGTACTGGCCCAACGTGGCCATAAACCTTGGCTCAAGATGCTTTGTGGTGTACTGGCCCAACGTGGCCATAAACCTTGGCTCAAGATGCTTAGTGGTGTACTGGCCCAACGTGGCCATAAACCTTGGCTCAAGATGCTTTGTGGTGTACTGGCCCAACGTGGCCATAAACCTTTGCTCAAGATGCTTAGTGGTGTACTGGCCCAACGTGGCCATAAACCTTGGCTCAAAATGCTTAGTGGTGTACTGGCCCAACGTGGCCATAAACCTTGGCTCAAGATGCTTAGTGGTGTACTGGCCCAACGTGGCCATAAACCTTGGCTTAAGATGCTTTGTAGTGATCCTCTGGAATTCTTAATTTATCTGAAAGACAAATACTGGAATATCATCAAGCAAGGCTAATAAGAGGTTTCATTTGGT
Source organism: Oncorhynchus tshawytscha (assembly GCF_018296145.1). NCBI lineage: Eukaryota > Metazoa > Chordata > Actinopteri > Salmoniformes > Salmonidae > Oncorhynchus > Oncorhynchus tshawytscha. The sequence goes on from NC_056441.1 coordinate 28,277,574, forward strand.
ATTGTATTTTTTGGCTGCTGACTCACTTGAGAGGCATCAAACAGAGCAGGCCATCTGCCTTTCATCTCTTAACACTGGGACACTGGTTGATGACTTCCTGTCTTCGGTGGGCAAATGTATTGGTCAACGATCTAGCAGTCTTAGGTGGTAGCTAGTCCAATTTTGACTAAGCAGCGCCTACATTAGTCAAACGCTTCTTTTATAAAAGATGCTGTGTGCAGAGTTTGGCCACTGGTTCAGAATGTGGCACTCACAAGCCAGATGTAGTCCTCAATGTTCTGGTCCCACCTCATATATGTGCACCACGTCTTTGCTATCGCTCTCTTTTTGCTCTCCCTCAGCCATTGAGCCTGACCTGCAAACTGAGCAGTGCCCACTTTATGGATAAAAGCTGGGGCAAATGCCAACATAACAAAATGTGGGAAAGTCAAGGGGTCTGAATACTTTCCAAGTGCACTGTACTTACCATGTTTTCTGTACTAAACTATATAGAATATTAGCCTGCTGCAAACTCCTTACTAAATCGCACAGTACGGCCTTGATCTGATACAGTGCCTTCGGAAAGTATTCAGAGCCATTTACTTTTCCCACATTTTGTTAAACTTCTTAGGGCTGAAATCCCGTTAACGGGATCGATATGACAGCAGCCAGTGAAAGTGCAGGGAGCCAAATTCAAAACAACAAATCTCATAATTACAATTCCTCAAACAAATAAGGATCTTATACCATTTTAAAGGTAATCTTGTTGTTAATCCCACCACAGTGTCCGATTTCAAATGGGCTTTACAGTGAAAGCACCACAAACGAGTATGTTAGGTCAGAGCCAAGTCACAGAAAAACACAGCCATTTTTCCAGCCAAAGAGAGGAGTAACAAAAATCAGAAATGGAGATAAAATTAATCACTAACCTTTGATGATCTTCATCAGATGACACTCATAGGACTTCATGTTACACAATACATGTATGTTTTGTTCGATAAAGTTAATATTTATATAAAGAGATCTCAGTATACATTCGCACGTTATGTTCACTAGTTCCAAAAACATCCGGTGATTTTACAGAGAGCCACATCAATTTATAGAAACACTCATTATAAATGTTGATGAAAATACAAGTGTTATGCATGGAAATATAGATACACTTCTCCTTAATGCAACCGCTGTCAGATTTCAAAAAAGCTTTACGGAAAAAGCAAACCATGCAATAATCTGAGTACAGCGCTCAGAGACCCAACAAGCCAAAAAGATATCCGCCGTATTGTGCAGTCAACAGAAGTCAGAAATAACATCATACATATTAACTTACCTTTGATGAGCTTCATCAGAATGCACTCCCAGGAATACCAGTTCCACAATAAATGTTTGATTTGTTAAATGATGTCCATCATTTATGTCCAAATAGCTACTTTTGTTAGCGCGTTTGGTAAACAAATCAAAACTCACGAAGCTCGTTCACTAGTTGCAGACGAAATGTCAAAAAGTTCCGTTAGTCTGTAGAAACATGTCAAACGATGTATAGAATCAATCTTTAGGATATTTTTTAACATTAATCTTCAATAATGTTCCGACCGGAGAATTACTTTGTCTTCAGAAAAGCAAATGGAACGCGAGCTACCTCTCATGTGAATGCACGTGACCAGCTCGTGGCTGCTGGCAGTCCTCTGACTCATTCCCCTCTCATTCAGCCCCCCTTCACAGTAGAAGCCTCAAACAAGTTTCTAAAGACGGTTGACATCTAGTGGAACCCTTAGGAAGTGCAACATGACCAATATCCCACTGTATCTTCAATAGGGGTTGAGTTGAAAATCGACCAACCTCAGATTTCCCACTTCCTGGTTGGATTTCTTTCTCAGGTTATTGCCTGCCATATGAGTTCTGTTATACTCACAGACATCATTCAAACAGTTTTAGAAACTTCAGAGTGTTTTCTATCCAAATTTACTTATAATATGCATATATTACCAACTGGGACTGAGGAGCAGGCAGTTTACTCTGGCACCTTATTCATCCAAGCTACTCAATATGTAGTCTTTGGGTGCCTTTTGGCAAACTCCAAGCTGCCTGTCATGTGCTTTTTACTGAAGAGTGGCTGATTGGTGGAGTGCTGCAGAGATGGGAGAACCTTCCAGAAGGACAACCATCTCCACAGAGGATCTCTAGAGCTCTGTCAGAGTGACCATCTGGTTATTGGTCCCCTCCCTGATCTCAAGGCCCTTCTCGCCCGATTGGATGGCCAGCTCTAGGAAGAGTCTTAGTGGTTCCAAACTTCTTCCATTTAAGAATGATGGAGGACACTGTGTCCTTGGGAACCTACAATGCTGCAGACATTTTTTTGGTAGCCTTCCCGCAGATCTGTGCCTCGACACAATCCTGTCTTGGAGCTCTACGGACAATTCCTTCGACCTCATTGCTTGGTTTTTGCTCTGACATTCACTGTCAACTGTGGGACCGTATATAGACAGGTGTGTGCCTTTCCAAATCATGTCCAATCAATTGAATTTAGCACAGGTGGACTTCAATCAAGTTGTCAAAACATCTCAAGGACGATCAATGGAAACAGGATGCACCTCAGTTCAATTTCGAGTCTCATATTAAAGGGTCTGAAATCCTACTTTAAATAGGGTATTTCTGTTTTTATATTTAATACATTTGAAAAAATCTTAACCTGTTTTCGCTTTGTCATTATATGGGGTATTGTGTGTAGATTGCTGAGGATTTTTATTTATTTAATACATTTTAGAATAAGGCAGTAACCTAACAAAATGTTGAAAAAGTCAAGGGTTCTGAATACTTTCTGAAGGTACTATATATCGCTAGAGAAACTGCATTGAGCTCACAAAATACAAAATGTAATTCCAATTGAATTGACATAGGTCTATTACTTGATTTAAAAACCGACAAATAACCATATTTTTGTTAATTGTTCAGCACTAGTCTGAAGACACGTTTTAACCCTTCTGTATCTGTCTCCAGGTCGGCCCATCCCCTCCAGCCCTCTAAAGAGGAGTTGTCCAGCAGTGTGTCTGTCCAGCTGTTTAACGGAGAGACCCAGCATCTGACCATCACCCTGGAAAACATTGGCTCTGAAGACCTGGAGACGCTGGAGGTCGCCTCCAAGACCTGTAATACTAAAGGTCAGGGGTCAGACAAAACGCATACACACACACGCTTTCATGCTGTTTCTAAACCAGTGATTCCTTTGATGTGCTTTCCCTCCATCTGTTTCTTTCTGTCTCTCTCTCTCTTTCTGTGTCTCTGTCTTTCTGTCTCTCTCCCTCCCTCTCTCACTCTCCCTCTCTGTCCCTCTCTCATGGTCTCTCTTTCCCTCCCTCTCACTGTCACTCTCTCTCCCTCTCTCTCCCCTGGTGACTCCTCCTGTCCTCTCGCCAGCGTTAGAGGTCACTGGTCATTGTGTTTCGGTTCTTCAACTTTCGTGCTCTTCTGTCTTTTCTCTTTGTGTTACTTTGCACAGCTGGGATCGCCCAAGCTCTGCAGTTTTGCTCTCTCTCTCCCCCTCCCTCCCCCATGTATCCAGCTGACATCTGGAATATGTTCTGACAAAACGTTGCACATCAACAATTGTGTCACGTAGTTAGCCGTCAAACTTGCAGTTACAACTGTAGTCCACCTGTGGTGCGTGGTTTAAATTCAAATGACCCACCTGCTCTGTCAGAGCTGTGGTTTACTGTTGGCGTTGTAGAGGGATGCAATTTGACACATTCCTTTTGAAGTTGCCAAGGAAACTCATGTGATGAGCAGAATGGCTGCGGTAGAGGTGGGAGTGGCTTGCCAGTACAGTGCTGCTGTGGATCCTCTTACATCATGGATACACTGGTTTTAACAGGACTGGGGGGAAACCATCTGTCTTCTTCTTATAGGAAGAGTCCTTTGCTATTGCTTTGATTTTAACACACAGTACAGTCTTCACATTTTCAGTTGAAGTCCTGGCTGTGAACTTGCCTTGAACTTATCAAGGCGTTTCATTGTCTTCACATTGAAATAATCCCTTCTCTCTAACAAAATCTGAAAGAATATTCAGTACATTACTCACCATAAAGTAGGCTACGGTCTTGTACCAACAAGTTGTGTTGATGTGTTGGTTTGAAAAGGATCCCACCAGATATCTTCTCAATGTATTAACATATTCTTAAAAGGCAATTTGTTCAAAGGCAACCTTCTGCAGAGTCATCACACCTTGGTTGAGGAGGCTAAAAGTATGAAGCATTATGACAAACCTAATTACTGTTCTCCAGAACTGCAAGCTGCACATCAACGTTAGAAAGTTTCCTAATTTTCACGCTTTCTTTGTCAGCGTTGGTGAAAAGCCAAAAGGCTTTTAAAGTGATGATTGATTGTGTTTTGTTTTCTCTCTGGAAGCAGAAACACTCTTGATATGATGAAATTACAGAGGCTGTGTCGCAAATGGCGCCCTATTCCCTATATAGTGTACTACTACTGACCAGTTGTGCACTATATAGGGAATAGGGTGCCATGTCCGGACACAGCCAACAATTGGAGTACCGTAAGTGGAGGAAAGGAGCATCATCTCATTTTCTTCTTACGTCTCGTCATTAAGAAGCTCTGTGGTTTATTTCCCTAGAGGGGTTACCTTGGCAGAGATCCTGCAACAGATATTCTTTGAGTTTTGCCAGATCTCATACAGAAACAGAGTTCATCGAATTTAGATGAGATTCCTTTACTTCAGTTCCGGTTTATTGGGATGGTCTTATGGGTTGGAGATGTCAAGTGGGACTGCAATTCCCAACATGACATTTGGTAATGAACGATTTGTAAAGCATGTGTAGGCAATATATAAGGTCCCCAAGAGGGTTTACAGGGCCTTCAGAAACTATTCACACCCCTGGACCTTTTCACATGTTGTGTTACAAGGTGGGATTAAAATTGTTGACAAATAAAGGAGGATTAAATCAATCTACATAAAATACTCTGTCAAAGTGGAAGAACAATTCCAACATTTGTAAAACATTTATGAAAAATAAAACACTATCTTCATTACATAAGTATTCAACATAAGTGTTAGAATCACCTTTTGCAGTGATTATAGCTGTGAATCGGTCTGGGTAACTCTCTAAGAGCTTTGCACACCATTCCTTTTTAAATTCTTCAAGCTGTGTCAAGTTGGTTGTTGATCATTTCTAGACAGCCATTTTCAAGCCTCACCATAGATTTTCATGCCGATTTAAGTCAAAACTGTAACTAGGCCACTCAGGAACATTCAATGTTGTCTTGATAAGCAAACTCCAGTGTATATTTGGTTAATTTGGTCTCCAGTGTCTGTTGGAAAGCAGACTGAACCAGGTCTTCCTCTAGGATTTTGCCTGTGCTTAGCTCTTTTCAGTTTATTTTTATCCTAAAAAAACTCCCTAGTATAGTACTTACTGGTGACAAGCATACGTATAGCATGATGCAGCCGCCACCATTCTTGAAAATATGAAGAGTGGTACTCATAACGCTTTGTTTTCAGGGCATAAAGTTCATTTCTTTGGCACATTTTTAGCAGTTTTACTTTAGTGTCTTATTACAAACAGGTGCATGTTTTGGAATATTTGTACTATGTACAGGCTAGAGGTCGAACGATTATGATTTTTCAACACCGATACCGATTATTGGAGGACCAAAAAAATGCTGATGCCGATTAATCGGCCGATTTTTATTTATTTGTGTGTGTGTATATATTTATAAATATATATACACACACATGTACAGTATATCACAAAAGTGAGTACACCCCTCACATTTTTGTACATATTTGAATATATTTTTTTCATGTGACAAGACTGAAGAAATGACACTGCTACAATGTAAAGTAGTGAGTGTACAGCTTGTTTAACAGTGTAAATTTGCTGTCCCCTCAAAATAACTCAACACACAGCCATTAATGTCTAAACCGCTGACAACAAAAGTGAGTACACCCCTGTGTGTAGGCCAGTGATAAAAACATCTACATGTAATACATTTTAAATTCAGGCTGTAACACAACAGAATGTGGAAAAAGTCAGGCGGTGTGAGTACTTTCTGTAGGCAGTGTAGATTGCACTAGATTCTATGAGATTCTATTAGTTTGGTGCTGTAGTGAAAGGTATTCAATATATGGTTTAGTGTTGAGTTCTAGCCACCTGCTGGAGGTGCTGTGGGCTGAGCAATAGCACTATAAATATCTGTTGAAATACTACTACCACCCCTCACCCCCCTCACTCCAATCGGTTGACATTGCTAACGGAAAGGAAATGCAGGTAAGGCTACAATAATCACTTTAATTGATTAAGACAAACTGCAAGCCAAAGCTACACATGTTCTCCTCCCACACATAGATTAATTTACGCATTATGTCTTGACAGCTTGTTCCAACATTGTGTTGTGACTTACACATAGTTACAATATTTATTTGGTTCTTTCAATGGAGTCGGTAAAAGGAGGTAGTACTGTGCATGCCCATATAACACTCCGCACTGTCATGCAGTCAGAAATCCAGAAAGAATTTCTCCTATGGTGTGCTGCAGAGATGGTTGTCCTTCTGGAAGGTTTTCCCATCTCCACAGAGGAACTCTAGAGCTCTATCAGAGTGACCATTGGGTTCTTGGTCACCTCCCTGACCAAGGCCCTTCTCCACCGATTGCTCAATTTGGCCTGGCAGCCAACTCTAGGAAGAGTCTTGGTCGTTCCAAACTTCTTCCCTTTAAGAATGATGGAGGCCACTGTGTTCTTGGGGACCTTCAATGCTGCAGAAATGTTTTGGTACCTTTCCCCACATCTGTGCCTTGACGCAACCGTGTCTTGGAGCTCTACAGACAATTCCTTCGACATCATGGCTTGGTTTTTGCTCTGACATGCACTGTCAACTGTGGGACCTATAGTCAGGTGTGTGCCTTTTTAAATCATATCCAATCAATTGAATTTACCACAGGTGGACTCCAATCAAGTTGTAGAAACATCTCAAGGATGATCAGTGGAAACAGGATGCACCTGAGCTCAATTTCGAGTCTATGTATAAAGCAGTTGTGGCTGGATCAGCAATTTGCAAGTAACACTTTTAATAACTGTCCACCAGTGGCAAGTCACATTTTAGTTGTTCACATTAAAGTGATGCATTAATGTTTCAATAATGTATAATTAAAAGTAAAACATAATTCAGTTTGAAAATGGAACATGAAAACATTTGAATAAGCCAAATATGAGGAACAATGTCACATTATAAATAAAAACCTTAACTGTAGAAAAGGATGCTAGGTAACATGCCAAAAAAGTGTGTACATATGTTTTTGAATGTATACTTTAAATATATGTTGTGGACATTTAAATATACTTTTTTGAAAGGATACTTAAGTATTTCTTTTTTCATATGAAAAAGTATACTCTGGAAGCATGTTCCTCAGCTGTGCATGTGGGATAAACTGTCATTATCATTGTCAACTTTCTCTGCACTCTTCAAAACTCATTACTGACACTGAAACTACAGTGCCTTGCAAAAGTATTCATACCCCTTGGATGTCTTCACATTTTATTGTAACAAAGTGGGATTAAAATTGATTTAATTGTATTTTTTTTGAATAACAATCTACACAAGTGGAAGAAATGATTATTTAATACAAAAGATATATAGTCATTGCGTATTCAGCTCCCTGAAAACACGTTAGAAACACCTTCTGCAACGATTACAGTGGTGAGTCTTCTTGGATACGTCTATAAGAACTTTACACACCTAGATTATGCAATATTAACCCTTTATTCTTTACATAATTCTTCATGCACTGTCAAGATGTTGGGGTTCATGGCTAGACAGAAATGTTCAAGTCTTGCCATAGATTTTAAAGCAGATTTAAGTTGAAATTGTAACTTGGCCACTCAGGAACATTCACTGTCTTAGTAAATAACTCCAGTGTAGATTTGTCCATGTGCTCTAGGTTATTGTCCTGCTGAAACGTGGCTTTCCCTCCCAGTGTCTGTTGTAAATCAGACTGAAGCAGGTTTTCCTCTATGATTTTGCCTCTGTTTATCTCCATCCCGTTTCTTTTCATCCTGAAAAACTCCCCAGTATTTTCTGATGTCAAGCATACCCATACCATGATGCAGCCACCACCATGCTTTGAAATAATGCAGCAATGACCCAGTGATGTGTTGTTGGATTTACCCCAAACATAAGGCTTTGCGTTTAGGCCAAAAAGTGTATTCCTTAGCTGTTTTTTTCCATTATTATTTTGTATATTTGTCTTCCTCTTTTCACTCTTTCATTTAACTCTTAATGCTGTTAATCCAACCTCTGTTTTCTCCCATCACAGCCTTTGAACTGTGAAACTGTTTTAAAATCACCAATGGTCTCATGGTAACATCACTGAGCAGTTTATTTCCTGTCCAGCAGCTCAGCTCAGAAGGACGACCATCTTTGATGTGTCTGGGGCGTTTAATACATAATCCACATAATTATTAACTTGACCATGCTTAAAGAGCTATTCAATGTCTGATTTGATATTTTTACCGATCTACCAATCACTGCCCTTCTGTTCTTCCACTTTGACATTACAGAGTATTTTGAGTTCATGGTTGACAATACATAACAATTAAATACATTTGAAACCCTTTTTCACAATAAAATGTGAAGGAAAACAATGGTTATGGATACTTTCACAAGGCACTGTATACTTAGTGTACTTGATCACTCACAAGCAGAATTTCATTTAAACAAAGTATATTTTTAACAATTCCAAGTATATTTTGAATGAAAATACTAAATTACAATTAAAGCATTTTAAATTGAAGTACAATTTAAGTTTAATGATAAAAAACAAGGAATTTAAAGTACATGTTTAATAAGTTTATTGAAGATTGATGATCATGTATTTATAGTATACAAAATTACAAAAAAAAAACTGCATTTCAAGGACACTTTTAATAAGTGTAAGGATATTATATTTATAGTATACTTAAGATATACTAGAAAAGTACATCTCATATTTGAAGTATATTATTAGAATGTTTTATATATTTAAGTATACATTGGTATACCTGTAATATATTAAAGTAAAGATTTGCTTGGGATCGTCATCCATTGTCCAACTGTTGTGTTTATTAGAATTGTTTTAAAAACCTTTGACAATATTGATGACCGTTGCTAATAGTGTAGATCAGAGACTCACAGAGGAGAAGTAGGCTTCACACACAACTAAGTAATAAAAGAAAATAAGATGCTCTTTTCTCCTCCACTTGGACATTCTCTGGCTGCGTCAGAGACACATTCACATCTTTAGAAGGAAGTACTAATGACTGTCCCTCCTCTGGACTGTCGCCAGACCACTTTTTGTCCCCCCTGATCCTGTGTTTGTACTACACAGTCAGGCTCATTATATACAGGATAGCACCAAAACCAATTAAGCCGACATCTGAGGTAGATATAGTAGACCTTTTTGGAGGTGTTTAATGACACATCAGACTGGTTGTGAAGGAAGTCTTAACCTTTTTCTGTTTCATTTGTGTTCGCTGTGTTCCTGGTGGCTGGTTGTAGGTGATCAATGCCTGTTTCTGTTTAATATGTGTTCGCTGTGTTCCTGGTGGCTGGTTGTAGGTGATCAATGCCTGTTTCTGTTTAATATGTGTTCACTGTGTTCCTGGTGGCTGGTTGTAGGTGATCAATGCCTGTTTCTGTTTAATATGTGTTCACTGTGTTCCTGGTGGCTGGTTGTAGGTGATCAATGCCTGTTTCTGTTTCATATGTGTTCGCTGTGTTCCTGGTGGCTGGTTGTAGGTGATCAATGCCTGTTTCTGTTTAATATGTGTTCACTGTGTTCCTGGTGGCTGGTTGTAGGTGATCAATGCCTGTTTCTGTTTAATATGTGTTCACTGTGTTCCTGGTGGCTGGTTGTAGGTGATCAATGCCTGTTTCTGTTTAATATGTGTTCACTGTGTTCCTGGTGGCTGGTTGTAGGTGATCAATGCCTGTTTCTGCTGGTGTTTTCACCTGTTGTAGTAGTAAGTCTAGTAAAATGTATGTTTTCTTTTTAGATTCACCATTAGCCTGGAAGAGGTTGCTGCCTATGTCTTCATTCTGCTTTGTTTACGTTAGACACGGTTCTCCTTTCTTTGTTACTTCTTAGCCGTATTTGTTGAAACGCCTTCGAGATACTAAAAACTGCACCCACGCAGACACACACACACACACACACACACTCCCGGACGAGTGAAACACCTTCTCCCGCTTTAAGCAAAACAACCTTGAGCTGCTGACACAGGCCCCTGGCGCTCTTGAGGACGGTGTGCTCTTGTTCTCTGTGGCCAACGTGAGTAAGTAATTTAAGCGTATTAACCCTCGCAAGGCTGCCGGCCCAGGTGGCAACTCAAGCCGCGTCTTCAGAGCATGTGCAGACCAGCTGGCTGGAGTGTTTACGGACATATTCAGTCTCTCCTTATCCAGGTCCCCACTTGCTTCAAGATGTCCTGTACCCAAGAAAGGTAACTGAACTAAATGACTGTCACCCAGCAGGACTCACCGCTGTCATCATGAAGCACTTTGAGAGGCTAGTTAAGGATCATATCACCTCCACCTTGCCAGACACCGTAGACCCACTACAATTCACATATCGTCCCAACAGATCCATGGAAAACACAATCACCATTGCAATACCTATGTAAGAAATAACTATGTAAGAATGCTGTTCATCAACTACAGCTCAACCTTCAACACCATAGTGCCCTCCAAGCTCATCACTAAGCTCAGCGCCATGGGTCTGAACCCCGACCTGTGCAACTGGGCCTGAACTTCCGGGCGGGCCGACATGAAATGGTGAAGTTGGGTAACAACGCCTCTGCCACACTGATCCTCAACACAGGGGCCCCACAGGGGTGCATGTTCAGCACCCTCCTGTACCTTAATAATGTTTACATACTGTTTCACCCACTATGTACACTGACCAAAAATATAAGTGTAACAATTTCAACAATTTGACTGAGTTACAGTTCATGTAATGAAATAAGTCCATTGAAATACATTCATTAGACCCTAATCTATGGATTTCACATGACTGGGAATACAGATATGCTTCTATTGGTCCAGATACCTTTAAAAAAAAAAGGTAGGGGCGTGGATCAGAAAACCAGTCTGGTGTGACCACATCTTCACATTAAGTTGATCAGGCTGTTGATTGTGGCCTGTGGAATGGTGTCCCACTCCTCTTCAATGGTTGTGCGAAGTTGCTGGATATTGGCGGGAACTGGAACACGCTGCTGTACTTGTCGATTCAAGGCATCCCAAACATGCTTAATGGGTGACAAGTCTGGTGGGTATACAGACCATGGAAGAACTGGGACATTTTTACAGACGTATACAGATCCTTGCGACATGGGGCTGTGCATTATCTTGCTGAAAGATGAGGTGATGGCGTCGGATCAATGGCACGTCAATGGGCCTCAGGATCTCGTCACAGTATCTCTGTGCATTGAAGTTGCCGTCGATAAAATGCAATTGTGTTCGTTGTCTGTAGTTTGTCTGTCCATACCATAACCAGACCGCCACCATCGGGCACTCTGTTCACAACGTTGACATCAACATAACACTCGCCAACATGACGCCATACACGTGGTCTGCAGTTGTGAGGCTGGTTGGACGTACTGCCAAATGTTAGAAAATTAGCATTAAATTCTCTGCCAACAGCTCTGGTGGACTTTCCTTCAGTCAGCATGCCAATTGCACGCGCCCTCAAAACTTGAGACATCTGTGACATTATGTTGTGTGACAAAACTTCACATTTTACAGTGGCCTTTTATTGCCCCCAGCTTCTTGATATGCCACACCTGTCAGGTGGATGGATTATCTTGGCAAAGGAGAAATGCTCACGAACAGGGATGTAAACAAATTTATGCACAAAATTTGAGAGAAATCAGCTTTTTGTGCGTATGGAACATTTCTGGGATCTTTTATTTCAGCTCATGAAACATGGGAACAACACTTGACATGTTGTGTTTATATTGTTGTTCAGTGTGTATACAGTACTGTGTTCGAGTCATCGCTCATCCTATATAACTTAGTTTTTTTATTGTGTGCATCGTTTTATTTATTTTTGCTAGGTATTACGACACTGTTGGAGCGACAAACACAAGCATTTCGCTGCACCTGCGATAACGTGTACAAATCTGTGTACATGACACGTTTATTTGATTTGACACACACACAAACACACACACACATGGGCTGCTACCCACGGCAGCTCAGCCAAAACCCTACGGTGTAGGAACACCACATGGAGCTCTGCATCATGTAATCAGGCCTGTTAATTGCACAGCACTACCATGGATCATACTACAAATGGCTTTTAGTGAGAGCCCACTTCTCAGTTGTCTCTTGTTGGCAGCCATTGTGTCCTAATTGCTTTAGGAACAACTGCATAGCATTATTACATGCAGAGTGATGGAGATGTTGCAAAGATTTAAAATCCTACATTTACATACAGTATCTCTATGGATCTGAAGTTCCGGTTTGAGATTTAAAATCCTACATTTACATACAGTATCTCTATGGGTCTGAAGTTCCGGTTTGAGATTTAAAATCCTACATTTACATACAGTATCTCTATGGGTCTGAAGTTCCAGTTTGAGCGTTGCCATCTAAACTAAAGCACTCTGCACATTTTGGTGCGAACCGTATTCATTTTCTGTTTATTCTAATAATAATAATATGTCAGTTAGCAGATGCTTTTATCCAAAGAGATGTAGTCTTGTGTGCGTACGTTTTTAGTGGGGCTTGGCCTGGCAATAGAACCATTTATGCTGGCGTAGCAAGAGCCCTGCTCTACCAACTGAGCTGCAGAGGACCATTATTCTCAAGATCCCACTAAAAGAGGGATTAACAAGCAATACAAAGGTTGATAGGGGATGTCAATTTTTCCTTCTTGTTCAAACTGATTCATGTAGCCAACATCAGTGTTGTTATTCTTGTAAGATGAATCGCTTGCTGAAGTAGAGGCCTGTTATACCTGATTTGGGGTTTGACGATAATCATTTCACCAACTCGGCCGGGTAGAGATTGTAGACGTAGTTACGTTCTGATGAAGCGTGGAAATACATAGTGTGACTATGGTGTCGCCATGCTACCTCTCCCTGTCCTAGTGAATGAATCATTGCCAGCAGTTAGACTGTGTTGCTACTTCTCCCTGTCCTAGTGAATCATTGCCAGCAGTCAGACTGTGTTGCTACCTCTCCCTGTCCTAGTGAATCATTGCCAGCAGTCAGACTGTGTTGCTACTTCTCCCTGTCCTAGTGAATCATTGCCAGCAGTCAGACTGTGTTGCTACTTCTCCCTGTCCTAGTGAATCATTGCCAGCAGTCAGACTGTGTTGCTACTTCTCCCTGTCCTAGTGAATCATTGCCAGCAGTCAGACTGTGTTGCTAGCTGGTATGTTTCCTGTATTGATATCTCCACTCAGTCTTCTCTGCTATCCCAAACATGACAGCTCTCTCCTTCTCATGGAGAGCGTGATACTGTGGACTGACACACTGAGGAAAAAATATTTTGTTTTGTCAGCAATGTTTTCTCCCAAGGTGTGTGTGTGTGTGTGTGTGTGAGACCATACAGTATATTGTGTATCTAGCTAGCTGTCTCTGTTAGAGGTTCTGCCTGGGGAAGTAGCCCTATGTCAACAGGTAGATGAAGAATGCTGAATTGGTGTGTTTTTTCCCCCCATAGTGAGGCCAGATGACACCCCAGCACAAGCAGATGGTGTGGTGCATGCGTGAATACGTTCATTCTCTGCTTCTATCATCATTGTCATAGGCAGGTCACAGGGTGTCTGTGTTAAAGGTCATGAACAGTCAAACTCATGTTTTTCATAATATGTGTTGATATTTGAAGGAAACAAGATCAAAGTAGGATGGCCAAAGTATGAAAGATGACTGCATCTATATAAAGTTTCATAAAGTTACTAGTCCCCTTGTCAAACACTTAATTTGAATACACCAATGGTAACATGATATTCTCTTACCTAATTTTAACAAGTACCATCTTGTGACCAACATCGGAGAAGGTGTGTTTGCAGAGTGGCATGGTTTATATAGCTAGAGAGCTTCTCTACTGGTGCCGAAATGTAAGTTGTCAGCAAATATTCAAAGTTTACACTATTCATCTATCACAAAGATACTTATGTTTCTCTTTTCATCTGTGCCTGGTGTTAGCTAGTTACTGGCTTGCTAGGCCTTCAGCCAGCATGGAACTAAATGGGGGGAAGGGCCGTTCAAAACGCCAACGCGGTTGTCAAGTCACCACATCCGTTAGTGCTGCTGTTTAAAGCATCACGTGGGACATGCCATACGGGAGATGTATGAAATAACCAAAGCAGGCAGGCAGACAGAAAGGCAGGCAGACAGACAAGTCCTGGTGTTGTCCTCTCCTGACCCGACCACTCTCTAGTGGACCTACTTCATCATATACTGCTAGTTGTCCTGGCAACTCTGTCCTCTGCTCCTCTACAGGGTCGTCTGTGTTTACCCTAGCTCCCAGTGTCCCTCCCTCACTATGACAAATGGGTTAACGACAGATGGTGTCAGTTCTTCACAATAGGGAAAAGGCGTGTGTAGAAAAGCGAACGTTAACATTTCTGTCTATGTACAATAGGACCTCAGCAGCCAACTATGAGAGAGAGAAGTGGTTGAGGTAGGAACATATGGAGGAGGTCAGTCCACAGAGGACAGTGGAGACAGTGAACCGGGTTGTAGTGAGGCTGCCTGCTTCCACTAGACTGATTTCAGTGGTATATTGGCAGGCTTTATACAGCTTAATGGAGTGTGTATTAATTATAAGTGAATGTTACTCAACTGTTTCTATGCATCTCTTTCCCACTCTGTGTCTTACGGCCCGACCGTATAAGACCTGGGGCAGCTGTGTGCAGGACAGGGTTTCCTAAACTCTGTCTACAGGAGCCCAAGGGGTGCCCCAGCACTACACAGCTGATTCAAATAATCAACCAATCGTCATGCTTTGATCATTTGAATTAACTGTGTAGTGTTAGGGCAAAAACCTAAACATGCACCCCTTGTGGGCCCTATGACGAGTTTGGGGAAAGTCTGGTGTAGGACATGGATCAGCTGGAGTGACCGAGTGTGTTAGACCTGTGGCAGCTCAGAGCTAGAGTGACCGAGTGTGTTAGACCTGTGGCAGCTCAGAGCTAGAGTGACCGAGTGTGTTAGACCTGTGGCAGCTCAGAGCTAGAGTGACCGAGTGTGTTAGACCTGTGGCAGCTCAGAGCTAGAGTGACCGAGTGTGTTAGACCTGTGGCAGCTCAGAGCTAGAGTGACCGAGTGTGTTAGACCTGTGGCAGCTCAGAGCTAGATTGACCGAGTGTGTTAGACCTGTGGCAGCTCAGAGCTAGAGTGACCGAGTGTGTTAGACCTGTGGCAGCTCAGAGCTAGAGTGACCGAGTGTGTTAGACCTGTGGCAGCTCAGAGCTAGATTGACCGAGTGTGTTAGACCTGTGGCAGCTCAGAGCTAGAGTGACCGAGTGTGTTAGACCTGTGGCAGCTCAGAGCTAGAGTGACCGAGTGTGTTAGACCTGTGGCAGCTCAGAGCTAGAGTGACCGAGTGTGTTAGACCTGTGGCAGCTCAGAGCTAGAGTGACCGAGTGTGTTAGACCTGTGGCAGCTCAGAGCTAGAGTGACCGAGTGTGTTAGACCTGTGGCAGCTCAGAGCTAGAGTGACCGAGTGTGTTAGACCTGTGGCAGCTCAGAGCTAGAGTGACCGAGTGTGTTAGACCTGTGGCAGCTCAGAGCTAGATTGACCGAGTGTGTTAGACCTGTGGCAGCTCAGAGCTAGAGTGACCGAGTGTGTTAGACCTGTGGCAGCTCAGAGCTAGTGATGGAGTAAGGGCTGTCAGTATGAAAGGCCAACCAGTGATCGATTCATCAGCGATGAAAACAATGCACAGTTTTCTGTTCATCACCAACAGGGTGTTGAGGGTTCACTAACTTTTGACAAATCTTTTGACGACCTCAAGGTTTGTAGTGCCCTGGAATTAGATATTGCTTCACTCTTAGAAGCACTCATTCATTCAAGTGGAAGTTAGGCTGAACTCTGCATGCTCTCTCTGCGTTAGCATAATAGGGAAATGATGGTCTGTATCTCAGACATATAGAACACAGTGTGTCAGATGGAGGTAACAGGAGAAAGGAAAGTGTTTGGGAAGCTATTGACCTTTTTTCATGTCTTTTTTTGAAGAGGCTCCACTGTGGTCTGCAGTCCACAGTCCAACATCACTAGTTCTGACATCTAGTTCCAACTCTTGTTGTGTCTTTTTGTATTGATGATAACACCAGGGCTTACATCACCAGTTCCAACTCTTACTGACTAGCCTACCTGTTGAATAAGGCAGTGGGGTGTCAACATGGGGAGATTAATAGCTTTGTTTTTCTCCCTCGTCTCTCCATCTCTTTCTCTCTCTCTCCATCTCTTTCTATGTAGTCATGTTTCATTCCCCTCTCTATATGCATCTCTCCTTCTCTCCATCCTTCTTTCTCTGCTGCACAGTTGGTGCCACTTTCTCGCTCTCTTGCTCTCTCGCTCTCTCTTTATAGCCATTAATTATTGCAGTGTAGTCTCTACTTCTATGAATATTTCAGGCTCTGTCATTAAGACAATCTATATTTCATGGCCCCCCTACCTTGTCACCTTTTTGGTGATCAGACTTTTCCTGTGTCTAACAGTGAGTCATTGAAGTGCATTATACATTTCATGGGATGTATCTTACCAGGCTCTAATGGTCTAGTGCACTTCCTTTTCTCACTCTTGTACCTGAAGAGTAGTTTATTTCACCCCCCAAAACTTGGATGTTTGTCAATCACAAATCTTCTCAATTATGTGTGTTAGGGTTACACAATAATTCCACTTACTCCTGAGATTCTACAGTCGTGGCCAACAGTTTTGAGAATGACACAAATATTAATTTCCACAAAGTTTTCTGCGTCACTGTCTTTAGATATTTTTGTCAGATGTTACTATGGAATACTGAAGTATAATTACAAGCATTTCATAAGTGTCAAAGGCTTTTATTGACAATTACATTATTGATGCAAAGAGTCAATATTTGCAGTGTTGACCCTTCTTTTTCAAGACCTCTGCAATCTGCCCTGGCATGCTGTCAATTAAATTCTGGGCCACCACCTGACTGATGGCAGCCCATTCTTGCATAATCAATGCTTGGAGTTTGTCAGAATTTGTGTGTTTTTGTTTGTCTTGCCCGCCTCTTGTGGTTTGACCACAAGTTCTCAATGGGATTAAGGTCTGGGGAGTTTCCTGGCCATGGACCCAAAATATCGATATTTTGTTCCCAGAGCCACTTAGTCACTTTTGCCTTATGGCAAGGTGCTCCACCATGCTGGAAAAGGAATTGTTTGTCACCAAACTGTTCCTGGATGGTTGGGAGAAGTCGCTCTCGGAGGATGTGTTGGTATCATTCTTTATTCATGGCTGTGTTCTTAGGCAAAATTGTGAGTGAGCCCACTCCCTTGGCTGAGAAGCAACCCCACACATGAATGGTCTCAGGATGCTTTACCGTTGGCATGACACAGGACTGATGGTAGCGCTCACCTTGCCTTCTCCGGACAAGCTTTTTTACGGATGCCCCAAACAATCGGAAAGGGGATTCATCAGAGAAAATGACTTTACCCCAGTCCTCAGCAGTCTAATCCCTGTACCTTTTTCAGAATATCAGTCTGTCCCTGATGTTTTTCCTGGAGAGAAGTGGCTTCTTTGCTGCCCTTCTTGACACCAGGCCATCCTCCAAATGTCTTCGCCTCACTGTGTGTGCAGGTGCACTCACACCTGCCTGCTGCCATTCCTGAGCAAGCTCTGTACTGGTGGTGCCCTGATCCCGCAGCTGAATCAACTTTAGAAGACGGTTCTGGTGCTTGCTGGACTTTCTTGGGCGCCCTGAAGCCTTCACAACAATTGAACCGCTCTCTTTGAAGTTCTTAATGATCCGATAAATGGTGGATTTAGGTGCAATCTTACTGGTTGCAATATCCTTGCCTGTGAAGCCCTTTTTGTGCAAAGCAATGATGACGGCACGTGTTTCCTTGCAGATAACCATTGTTGACAGAGGAAGAACAATGATTCCAAGCACCACCCTCCTTTTGAAGCTTCCAGTCTGTTATTCGAACTCAATCAGCATGACAGAGTGATCTCTATCCTTGTCCTCGTCAACACTCACACCTGTGTTAACGAGAGAATCACTGACATGATGTCAGCTGGTCCTTTTGTGGCAGGGCTGAAATGCAGTGGAAATGTTATATTGGGGGGGATTTGGTTCATTTACATGGCAAAGAGGGACTTTGCAATTAATTACAATTCATCTGATCACTCTTCATAACATTCTGGAGTATATGCAAATTGCCATCATACAAACTGAGGCAGCAGACTGTACACAAACTCGTTTTTTTTTACTATGACACCCAGCATGCCCATACTATGACACCCAGCTCAGTAAAGCCATCCACCGTTTATTTTTGATGATACCTACATGCCCGATTACTAAAGTACATCCATTTTGAGCTATTAGGGCCTTGTCATTCACAGGGATTTCAGCCACAGAGAGATTCTCACATCACTTTTGCACCTGTCAAGAATACTAAACCACTATAAGTTTGCTACGGTACATTTATAGCTTTCGAGGTTCTGTTTGTTTCCTCCAATGACTGCATCTGTCTCTGCTTAGGTTGTGTTCCAGAGGGCACCTTATTCCCTACAAACATTGTTAAGAATAGTGCTGCTTTGAACTGGCTCCAGCTGCATCCAGGCAGCCGTATGGTGGCTTGCCCTTGCCCTTGCCCTGGCCTCCAGCCCTGGCCTCCAGCCCTGGCCTCCAGCCCTGGCCTCCAGCCCTGGCCTCCAGCCCTGGCCTCCAGCCCCGCTCTAAGCAGTTCGCCTGGTGTTCTGACACAACCCACTCTAGCATGCTGTAGCTGTCTGGCTTAGAGGTGCTTTTCCTGCTCTCTCTGTCTGCTCTCTCTTCTCGTCTGTCTCTATCTCGCCTTGCTCAGTATGTTTCAATACTTAGGCACAGCTTTCATATGTGGGTAATGCGGCGAATGCCCACAACATTGACATCCCTAAACAATTCCTGTAAACATGTGCTGAAGCTGTTGGAAGTGTTGGGACCTGCAGTCCTACTTTTCTCCAAAACATTAGATATGTCTAGCGTGTTGATGACCACCACCAAGCATACTAAGAAACAATCATTACAGCATATCTTCATGTCATGTGTTTCCTCTCTCAATGGACCAGGTCAAGCTAATGGACAGGCTTCTTCCTCCATGTATATGTGAGGGCTCAGGGCTTGAAGATCTAAGGCCTGGATACAACATCGAAGGATAGATGTAATAATGCTGATGTGTTATGACGGGGTCAGAGAGCAAATGTACCCGTAGTCCATTCATGCATCTGTCGTTATCGTCTCTGACCTCACATCCAGGCAACATAAACGGTTCACTTAATTGTAACATTCTGTCATAAAGAGCACGTCATCAGCTTCATAACGAACATGTTTTCCCGTCTCAATAGGTTAAATCAAATAAAAATGCTTTATACAGTGTATTCTGAAAGTATTCAGACCCCTTGACTTTTTCCACATGTTACTTTACAGCCTTGTTCTAAAATGGATTAAATAGTTTTTTCCCCCCTCATCAATCTACACACAACACCCCATAATGACAAAGCAAAAACAGTTTTTCTGAATTTTTCCTCATGTATTACAAATAAAAACAGAAATACCGTGTTTACATAAGTATTCAGACCCTTTGCTATAAGATTCTAAATTGAGCTCAGGTGCATCCTGTTTCCATTGATTATCCTTGAGTATTCTTGAGTTGGTGCTAAATTCAATTTATTGGACATGATTTGGAAAGGCACACACCTGTCTATATACGGTCCTACAGTTGAAAATGCACGTCAGAGCAAAAACCAAGCCATGAGGTCAAACAAATTGTTCGTAGAGCTCCGGTTTCTATGCCTTTAGTTACGGTTTCTATGCCTTTAGTTACGGTTTCTATGCCTTTAGTTACGGTTTCTATGCCTTTAGTTCCGGTTTCTATGCCTTTAGTTACGGTTTCTATGCCTTTAGTTCCGGTTTCTATGCCTTTAGTTCCGGTTTCTATGCCTTTAGTTCCGGTTTCTATGCCTTTAGTTCCGGTTTCTATGCCTTTAGTTCCGGTTTCTATGCCTTTAGTTCCGGTTTCTATGCCTTTAGTTCCGGTTTCTATGCCTTTAGTTCCGGTTTCTATGCCTTTAGTTACGGTTTCTATGCCTTTAGTTCCGGTTTCTATGCCTTTAGTTCCGGTTTCTATGCCTTTTAGTTCCGGTTTCTATGCCTTTTAGTTCCGGTTTCTATGCCTTTAGTTCCGGTTTCTATGCCTTTAGTTCCGGTTTCTATGCCTTTAGTTCGGTTTCTATGCCTTTAGTTCCGGTTTCTATGCCCTTTTAGTTCCGGTTTCTATGCCTTTTAGTTCCGGTTTCTATGCCTTTTAGTTCCGGTTTCTATGCCTTTTAGTTCCGGTTTCTATGCCTTTTAGTTCCGGTTTCTATGCCTTTTAGTTCCGGTTTCTATGCCTTTTAGTTTTCCTTGTGCACCAATTTATCTGTAAATTAGTTGAACCTATCCAAGGATTGTTCCATCGGGTTGTGTGTTTAGGGAGTGATACTGGGTCTTGTAGAAACACGTTTCATATTCTTCCATATTGTTATAATGTTCTTAACTATGAAGTTGTTCATGTTCTTAGCTTTATCCTTAGGAAATAGACACAACAATATTCTGGGTATGAACATGTGCATCTTCAGTACAGAAACCATTGTTCCTCTTTCGTGCATTTAACTATAAGTCACAAGTAAAAGCCCTGGATTTGTGTCAACTCACTACACAAGTAAAATCCCTGGAATTGTGTCAACTCACTACACAAGTAAAAGCCCTGGATTTGTGTCAACTCACTACACAAGTAAAAGCCCTGGAATTGTGTCAACTCACTACACAAGTAAAAGCCCTGGAATTGTGTCAACTCACTACACAAGTAAAAGCCCTGGAATTGTGTCAACTCACTACACAAGTAAAAGCCCTGGATTTGTGTCAACTCACTACACAAGTAAAAGCCCTGGAATTGTATCAACTCACACAAGTAAAAGCCCTTGAATTGTGTCAACTCACTACACAAGTAAAAGCCCTGGAATTGTATCAACTCACTACACAAGTAAAAGCCCTGGATTTGTGTCAACTCACTACACAAGTAAAAGCCCTGGAATTGTGTCAACTCACTACACAAGTAAAAGCCCTGGATTTGTGTCAACTCACTACACAAGTAAAAGCCCTGGAATTGTATCAACTCACTACACAAGTAAAAGCCCTGGAATTGTGTCAACTCACTACACAAGTAAAAGCCCTGGAATTGTGTCAACTCACTACACAAGTAAAAGCCCTGGAATTGTGTCAACTCACTACACAAGTAAAAGCCCTGGAATTGTGTCAACTCACTACACAAGTAAAAGCCCTGGAATTGTATCAACTCACACAAGTAAAAGCCCTGGAATTGTGTCAACTCACTACACAAGTAAAAGCCCTGGAATTGTGTCAACTCACTACACAAGTAAAAGCCCTGGAATTGTATCAACTCACTACACAAGTAAAAGCCCTGGAATTGTATCAACTCACTACACAAGTAAAAGCCCTGGAATTGTATCAACTCACTACACAAGTAAAAGCCCTGGAATTGTGTCAACTAACTACCCAAGTAAAAGCCATGGAATTGTGTCAGCTCACTACACAAGTAAAAGCCATGGAATTGTATCAACTCACTACACAAGTAAAAGCCCTGGAATTGTGTCAACTCACTACCCAAGTAAAAGCCCTGGAATTGTGTCAACTCACTACCCAAGTAAAAGCCCTGGAATTGTGTCAACTCACTACGCAAGTAAAAGCCCTGGAATTGTGTCAACTCACTACACAAGTAAAAGCCCTGGAATTGTATCAACTCACTACACAAGTCTGGAAGGTTAAAACCCCCCTCAGACATATGAAGATGTGAAACTTTCCTTTATAGTCTATTCATTTAATTTGCCCATAGAAAGTATGTTATGACCAAGTACACTTTTTTTTAAAGAATGTTTTCAGTGGGGTAATTGGTATTACCAAAAATAAATGCAAATGGAGAACTGTAAGCAGGTTCTTTTAGGCTACTGGTCACTGGCATAACATGCCAGGAATATTTAGCTATTTCAGTATTTTGTCATTAATCACTGCAGCAAAGTGAACAGAATAACAAAATAACAATTACCTGTGAGAGAGGGAGAGTGCGAGAGAGAGAACTATGAAGAGGGCGATTGAACAATATAAATAAACAGGGAGAGAGAGTAAAATAAGCGAGACTGCTTTGGTTAGTGGATTACCAGCCTGTTGCTTTGAACCCAGCGGGGGCTGCAGTGCACTAAAGAGCACACCTGTTTAAGACAAAGCCACATGGCTTTTTCAGTTGATGCATCATTCATTTGCTGTTCTGTTCCCTTCATCCATCCAGCCTGGTTCAAGTGGCAGCGGCTGACTCACCCATAAGTCTCAGGTGCCTGCAGGGTTTAACGTTCAACATAAATCAGCCTGTTTAGTCTTACGGACGGACGGACGGAGTGCAACACTGCTATTGTTGAGTGATTATAGTTAGCTGACCTGCCAACCACCAACTGGCAGCTATTAACCTTTCACCCAGGGGTTGTCATAGTTTCAGCCTCGAAACATCAGGTGAGCAGGTTTACACCGTGATGTAGACACGCATGAAGGCACACACACACACACACACACACACACGGAATTGGATGCCCTCTAAATGTCAATAATATGCAAATAATACTATGAATCTTCTCGTCTCGATGCTGAAATGGCCAGCAGCGCAATAAGCTCCAGATCAGTCTGTGTCAGCAGCTAGATGCTTACATATGCAGAACAAATTTCATTTCAATTACCTGTTGGTACAAACCCAGGAGATGGCATCCTGCTTATTTCCTGGTTTTGAAAATGTTAGACCATGTAAAGTCGTGTCTTATCCCTGTCATTTCGCTGTCATGCTCTGCTAAGTTCCAACCAGACTTGAAAGTTACTACCCAGCATCATGTTTTCTGAATCATTTTTGATTCTGTGCAAAAAACTGTGCAACTCAGGAAAAAACTCTGGATGTATTTTTTGTTGCTGAAGGAACATCTTGTTTGTTGTGGTCCAATAAGTGCTGGGAGAGTCCACTGGGAATCTCCTCTTTTACTCTTCCAAGAACAAACTGTCTTTGTTTCTATAACAAAGTTTGGACAGTTTAGACATGAGTTGAGACTATTATTCTTCACATCCCTGGGTCGTCCCTGCAGGAGGCCTTTTGCCTTTTGGTAGGCCGTCATTGTAAATAGAATTTGTTCTTAACTGACTTGCCTAGTTAAATAAAGGTTAAACAAATAAATAAATAGTATATTAAGTATTGACTTCCTCAGAGAGGTTGTCCTGAGTGTTTCATTACTTCTCTCTCTCTCTCTCTCTCTCAATATATATATATTATCTATGCCTGTTATCTCCACAAAGTCTGACTCTGAAGGTTTTCTCTTTGCTCTACTTTATTTGTTGTCTTGTTGTATTGTTTCCTGTAGAGAAGTTGTTTGGAGAGTTCCTGAGCTGGGACCTAGACGAGGCTGTGTCTCAGCTGCCTCTGAAGCCAGGCCAGTCTGTCACCCTCACCGTCAACATCAAAGTCAGACTGGACTTCTCTGGAGGAGAGAACCTGCTACAGGACCTCAACGATGGTGAGTGGTTTCAATTCCAGACGGGCCGCAAAGTTCTCCCAGACAACATCCAGGTGCTCTACGACCAACATTGTCAATTGAAACCAGTAGAAGCTAAACTCTTTTAGGCAGGTATTCCCAATAGAGCACACTTCTATTTATCTATTTTGGGTTTGCCTTTCTGGAAAGCATCGGGTTCTCAGCTCCATGATCCCATAGCACTGGTTAAACATGTACTGAATACAGAGTTGAGTCTGTGTTTTACTGCCCTACCCAGTAGCGGAGTGTTCCAGAGAGGTGTTTTTTATTTATTTATTTATTCTTTTTTTATTCATTTAAAAAAATATATATTTTTGTCCTCTTTTACTCCCCAATTTCGTAGTATCCAATTGTTAGTAGTTTTTGTCTTGTCTCATCGCTACAACTCCCGTACGGGCTCAGGAGAGACGAAGGTCGAAAGCCATGCGTCCTCCGAAACCCAACCAAGCCAAACTGCTTCTTAACACAGCGCGCATCCAACCCGGAAGCCAGCCGCACCAATGTGTCGGAGGAAACACCATGCACCTAGCGACCTGGTTAGCGTGCACTGCGCCCGGCCCGCCACAGGAGTCACTAGTGCACGATTAGACAAGGTTATCCCTACCCGCCGAAACCTCCCTAACCCGGACGACGCTAGGCCAATTGTGCGTCGCCCCATGGACCTCCCGGTCACGGCCGGTTACGACAGCCTGGGCTCGAACCCAGAGTCTCTGGTGGCACAGCCTTAGACCACTGTGCCACCCGGAAGGCCCTGTTCCAGAGAGGTGTGTTGAGACTCATTCAACATTCAACAGAGGTAACCATGCAAACAGCAGACTCTCCTCTCACCTTGATTTCTCTCTTTGTTGTCATCTTGCCATTCTCGGTCTCTCACTTATTCTCTCTGTACTCCTTCTCCCATGTGATGTGCTCCTGCATGCATGAGAACAAATCGGAGGAGAGTAGGAGCTGAACGGACATGTTTAACTCATCTCTCTCTCGCTCTCGCTCTCTCTGCCCCTTACTTTCAATCATCTTTATGAGGCTATTTAACATACAGTTTTAATTAACAGTTAGTAATTATGGCCCCTGAATAAAGGAGATAAAGCAAACAGGGCTTCCTTAAACAAAAAACCTTTGAAACCATTGTGTATTTTGTTGATGACTTTCTGGACCGATGCTATGTTCTGCTGGGTCTTACACTACATGACCAAATGTGTCTGGGCTCCTGCTCGTCGAACATCTCATTCCAAAATCATGGGCCTCAATATAGAGTTGTTCCCCCCTTTGCTGCCATAACAGCCTCCACTCTTCTGGGAAGGCTTTCCACTAGATGTTGGAACATTGCTGCTATAACAGCCTCCACTCTTCCGGGAAGGCTTTCCACTAGATGTTGGAGCATTGCTGCTATAACAGCCTCCACTCTTCTGGGAAGGCTTTCCACTAGATGTTGGAACATTGCTGCTATAACAGTCTCCACTCTTCTGGGAAGGCTTTCCACTAGAT
Organism: Oncorhynchus tshawytscha; assembly: GCF_018296145.1. NCBI lineage: Eukaryota > Metazoa > Chordata > Actinopteri > Salmoniformes > Salmonidae > Oncorhynchus > Oncorhynchus tshawytscha. Next base: position 28,302,877 of record NC_056441.1, read on the forward strand.
GTTGGAACATTGCTGCTATAACAGCCTCCACTCTTCTGGGATGGCTTTCCACTAGATGTTGGAACATTGCTGCTATAACAGCCTCCACTCTTCTGGGAAGGCTTTCCACTAGATGTTGGAACATTGCTGCGGGGACTTGCTTCCATTCAGCCACAAGAGCGTTAGTGAGGTCGGGCACTGATGTTGGGGGATTAGGCCTGATTTAGAGTCAGCATTCCAATTCATCCCAATTTTGATGGGGTTGAGGTCAGGGCTCTGTGCAGGCCAGTTAAGTTCTTCCACACCAATCTCAACAAACCATTGTCTAGAGTGTCATTGTATGCTGTAACGTTCAGATTTCCCTTCACTGGAACTAAGTGGCCCGAACCATGAAAACAGCCCCAGACCATTTTTCCTCCTTCACCAAACTTTACAGTTGGCATTATGCATTGGGGCAGGTAGCGTTTTCCTGGCATCTGCCAAATCCATATTTGTCTATCGGACTGCCAGATGGTGAAGCATGATTCATTACTCCAGAGAACACGCTTCCACTGCTCCAGAGTCCAATGGCGGCGAGCTTTACGCCACTCCAGCTGATGCTTGGCATTGCCATGGTGATCTTAGGCTTATGTGCGGCTGCTTCATCCATTTCATGAAGCTTCCGACAAATAAGTATTGTGCTGACGTTGCTTCCAGGGGAAGTTTGGAACTCAGTAGTGAGTGTTGCAACCGAGGCCAGATGATTTTGAGCACTCAGCGCTCCATTCTGCTGAGCCATTGTTGCTGTTGCTCCTATACGTTTCCACTTCAGAATAACTGCAGTTGGCTGCGGCAGCTCTAGCAGGTCAGAAATTTGACGCACTGACTTGTTGGAAAGGTGGCATCCTAAAATGGCGCCACGTTGAAAGTCGCTGAGCTCTTTAGTAAGGCCATTCTACTGCCCATGTTGGAGTGTTTGTGGCGATTGCATGGCTGTGTGCTCGATTTTATACACCTGACAGCAACGGGTGTGGCTGAAATAGTTGAATCCACATTGAATTTGAATTCACTGCAAACTATTGAAAGAGCACTCCAGAGAGAACAATGTGGCATAATATTAATTTTCTGTTTATAATAATGTCATTCACTGGTTTTAAGCTTGAGAAGACTCATTACAGTGAAACAGTCTGTCACAGCCAGGTAAAGACAACTTTTTTTCATGACGACATCAGGGCGTCAAAGAGCACCTATAATAGTATAAATGACGTCTTCCTTTCGTCCTCAAGTGATAGCACTTCAGAAATGGTTTTGAGGCATTCAAGGCTGTTTCCATTTACTGACCTCAGACAGCCAGAATGTGTATGTATAAAGTAGGCCCTTGGCCCTGTGTGGGAATTGAATGGATCCTTCACCTCTTGAGCTGCACATTCGGCTTGGCGATAAGCATCAACAGCTAGCGGCTCCCATCTATCCATCTATTTCTCTCCATCTCCCTCCCTCCCTCCCTATTTCTCTACATTTCTCTACATTTCCCTCCCTCCCTCCTTATTTCTCTACATCTCCCTCCCTCTATCCATCTATTTCTCTCCATCTCCCTCCCTCTCTCTCAATCTATTTCTCTCCATCTCCCTCCTCTCTCCAGCTTTCTCTCTCTCCCTTCCTCCCTCTCCATCTCTCTCTTTCTCTCCCTCCATCTCTCACCATCTCGTTTTCTCCATCCCTTTCTCGCCATCTTTCCCTCCCTCCCTCCCTCCCTCCCTCCCTCCCTCCCTCCCTCCCTCCCTCCCTCCCTCCCTCCCTCCCTCCCTCCCTCCCTCCCTCCCTCCCTCCCTCCCTCCCTCCCTCCCTCCCTCCCTCCCTCCCTCCCTCCCTCGCCATCTTTCCCTTCCTCCCTCCCCCCCCCCTCCCTCGCCATCTTTCCCTCCCTCTCACCCTCCCTCGCCATCTTTCCCTCCCTCGCCATCTTTCCCTCCCTCGCCATCTTTCCCTCCCCTCGCCATCTTTCCCTCCCTCGCCATCTTTCCCTCCCTCCCTCCCTCCCTCCCTCCCTCCCTCCCTCCCTCCCTCCCTCCCTCCCTCCCTCCCTCCCTCCCTCCCTCCCTCCCTCCCTCCCTCCCTCCCTCTATTTCTCTCCATGTCCCCCTCCTCTCTCTCCCTCTCTTTCTCTATCCATCTCTCTTTCTCTATCCATCTCTCTTTCTCTATCCATCTCTATTTCTCTATCCATCTCTCTTTCTCTCCCTCCATCTCTCTTTCTCTATCCATCTCTCTCCATCTCTCTTTCCCTCCATCCCTCTCTCTATCTCTCTTTCTCTCTCTCCATCTCTCTTTCTCTCTCTCCATCTCTCTTTCTCTCTCTCCATCTCTCTTTCTCTCCCTCCATCTCTTTCTCCCTCATCTCTCTTTCTCTCTCTCCATCTCTTTCGCTCTCGCTCTCTCGCTCCCTCACTCCCTCCCTCACTCGCTCTCAATCTCTTTCTCTCCCTCCCTCACTTTCTCTCCATTTCTCTTTCTCTCACTCTCTGTCCCTCTCTCTCCATCTCCCTCCCTCCCTCTCCCTACCTCTCCCTCTCCCTACCTCTCTCTGTCCCTCTCTCCATCTCCCTCCCTACCTCTCTCTCTCCCTTCCCCCCTCTTTCTAGGATAATAAATTGCAGCTCGCGGCATGCTTGGTCAGAAGCATTCTGATCTTTATACTTTCTCTCTCACTCTATTGCTATCTCTCTCTCCCTCCCTGTCTGTCTGCATTGATATGATATATTTTGTGTCTGCCCTTCGGCTCATTTGAGTGACACTGTCTGATTGTCATACTGTAAAAAGCACTTGAAATAATTCCTTAGTGTTAGGTTTGAGATCGGTATTTGCAACTGATTTGCAAATTAACCGACTAAAAATAGCAGTGATTATTTGAATAATGGATGGAGTGGAGAGATTCTTCTCCTCCGCCCCTCACTACTACAAACGTTGAAATATACAGTTGAAGTCGGAAGTTTACATTAGCCAAATACATTTAAACTCAGTGTTTCACAATTCCTGACATTTAATCCAAGTAAACATTCCCTGTTTTAGGTCAGTTAAAATCACCACTTTATTTTAAGAATGTGAAATGTCAGAATAATAGTAGAGAGAATGATTTATTTCAGCTTTTATTTCTTTCATCACGTTCCCAGTGGGTCAGAAGTTTACTTACACTCAATTAGTATTTGGTAGCATTGCCTTTAAATGGTTTAACTTGGGTCAAACGTTTCGGGTAGCCTTCCACAAGCTTCCCACAAAAAGTTAGATGAATTTTGGCCCATTCCTCCTGACAGAGCTGGTGTAACTGAGTCAGGTTTGTAGGCCTCCTTGCTCGCACACGCTTTTTCAGTTCTACCCACACATTTTCTATTGGATTCATGTCAGGGCTTTGAGATGGCCACTCCAATACCTTGACTTTGTTGTCCTTAAGCCATTTTGCTACAACTTTGGAAGGATGCTCGGTATCGTTGTCCATTTGCGACCAAGCTTTAGCTTCCTGACTGATGTCTTGATGTTGCTTCAATATATCCACATAATTTTCTTCCTCATGAAGCCATCTATTTTGTGATGTGCACCAGTCCCTCCTGCAGCAAAGCACCCCCACAACATGATGCTGCCACCCCCGTGCTTCACGGTTGGGATGATGTTCTTCGGCTTGCAAGCATCCCCCTTTTTCCTCCAAACATAACGATGGTCATTATGGCCAAACAGTTCTATTTTTGTTTCATCAGACCAGAGGACATTTCTCCAAAAAGTACGATGTTTGTCCCCATGTGTAGTTGCAAACCGTAGTCCTGCTTTTTTTATGCCGGTTTTGGAGCAGTGGCTTCTTCCTTGCTGAGCGGCCTTTCAGGTTATGTTAATATAGGACTTGTTTTACTGTGGATAGAGATACTTTTGTACCAGTTTCCTCCAGCATCTTCACATGGTCCTTTGCTGTTGTTCTGGGATTCATTTGTACTTTTCCCACCAAAGTACGTTAATCTCTAGGAGACAGAATGCGTCTCCTTCCTGAGCGGTATGAAGACTGCATGGTCCCATGGTGTTTATACTTGCGTACTATTGTTTGTACAGATAAACGTGGTACCTTCAGGCCTTTGGAAATTGCTCCCAAGGATGAATGAGACTTCACCACAAGTAAAGACTGTTGGAAAAGCATTCCAGGTGATGCTGGTTGAGAGAATGCCAAGCGTGTGCAAAGCTGTCAAGGCAAAGGGTGGCTACTTTGAAGAATCTAAAATATATTTTAGACATTTTTTTTGGTTACTTCATGATTCCATATGTGTTATTTCATAGATTTGATGTCTTCACTATTATTCTACAATTTAGAAAACAGTAATTCCCTTGAATCAGTAGTTGTTCTAAAACTTTTGACCGGTCGTGTAAATGCTTTACAATTGACAAAATGTTACATTCGCTGATGCAGATTCTTCTAGAATTAAACGTATAAGAGCTCCTAAGCCTTCATTTACCACAGATAATATGTTCTGCGTTCCTCCATAGGCATTTCTCCTTAGGCTTTTTAATTCGCGCCTCATTTTACCCACACAGTTTTTACCACAAGGACAAGTTTTAAGATAAATAACTGCCTTAGTGGAGCACGTGATGACATTTGATTGGGATCTGTTTCCCTGTTTGGGAGTGTTTAAAGAATCTCCATTTGTAAGTGCCATTCCATTGAGTGCAGACATTACACTAGTTTCCATCTGTTAGAGGCACAAATGATGTGCAGGGGTATTTTGGGGTGGTAAATCAGAGTTTACCAATTGATCTCTGAGATTTCTGCCCTGCGAGAATACGACCAATTAAACATTGATTACGTCTGATTAAACATTACCGATACTGTCGTCGGATCTTAGAATGTGCCAATGTTTGTGAACAATTCCCTTAATTTGTTCAGAGCATTTTGAATAGCGGGTAGTGAGGATTTAAGCTTATTTTTGCGAGACTGTCCTTGAAAGAGATTGTTTCGATTTGTTTTTGATTTTCTTAATGGCAGTATTAATCTGACCATTTTTGTACCCCCTCTCCTTGTATTTTCTTTGCACCTCAGCCATTTTTTCTGTCTAAATCTGATTTGGTTTTTGCTAATTCTTTTGTTTTGATTCAACGGAATTGGCTGTAGGGCAAACTGTTTTTCAAAGGAAGCGGTTGACAGCTATCAGCCCTCAACAAACTGTTACAAGCAGTAGGTTTCCTGTAAAGATCAGTGTACAGAACATTATCCTCACACAAAATCAGAGGATCAAGGGAACTGATTTGACGTGTGTCAGATTGTATAGTACATCTCAGGTGCTCAGAATAAGAGTTCAGAAAAGCCTGGATGCCTGGAGCTGTTTTGCATCACCCCTCCATAGAACAAAAATATCATCAATGTACCGTTTCCAAATAAAAATGTTATGCAATATTTTTTAGGGGAGAGGATTGATAATTTACTGTTTCTCCATGTAACCTATATCAAATTACCATAGTTAGGATCTGTAAGGGATCCCATAGCAGTACCCTTCGTCTAAATAAGGAAATAATTTAGAAACATGAAGTAGTTCTGCATAAATACCATTTCAGCCAATGTTATGATGCGTGTACTGGAAGGTAGTAGGTCATTAGGGTCATGTTGCAGAAGGAAATGTTCTATGGCTACAATTCCGCCCTCGTGTGGAATATTTGTATAACGACTCAACATCAAAAGTCACTTATTTTTATTTTTTTATTGAACCTTTATTTAACTATGCAAGTCGGTTAAGAACAAATTCTTATTTACAATGACGTCCTAGGAACAGTGGGTTAACTGCCTTGTTCAAGGGCAGAACGAAAGATTTGTACCTTGTCTGCTCAGGGATTCGATCTTGCAACATTTAACCACCTGCCGCCCCTAACAAAGTATTCTCAGGGAGCGGATCAAGAGATTCAATAATAGAGAGGGGAGCTGTTATTCGAGTGGTCTAATAAAAAAAGTCTATAGAGGAGCCGTTACTTCATCATTGCCAGCTACAATAGGGCTCCCTGGAGGTTTTGTAACGTTCTTGTGTAATTTCAGCAAAGTATAGCAATTGTCGATTTTATTGTGTTGAATAGCCAAAACGTAATGTTATTTTTTGGTGATTTGACCAGAACTTAAATTCCCATCTAGGACAGTAAAGATAGTGTTCTGAAATGGGGAAGTGGGGTCACTTCTGAGTTTCTTGTAAAAGGTGTTCATGTTTTTTTTCTAATGTTCTATTATATCTGAAAATGAACCAATGATTTCAAGCCACACTGGCCATGATTACAAACACCTGTTTGTGTTCTATGACACTATATGAACTAGTGACCCACGGTGTTTGTATTATACCGTGATGAAGAGCACTTGTCTGTCAACATTAGTTATCAGGTTATTAAATCATTGCATCAGAGCTCCTAGAGTGTGTGCGGCTCTCCTTTTCTTTTTCAAATAGAAAGTATACCCACAGAAAGCTGTGAACAACAGTAGTTGCTTCCAAAGCTATGTATTTCCCGTAATTGGATTTTGAAATGTTATACAACCAGCAGCCTTTTTTCTCTCTCCCAGAGCACACATCAAGAGGCTTGCTCACCACAGCAGCAGGCCCAGTGAAACAGCGCCCAGGGACAGGGCAGAAACTTTCATTACATGAATCATAGGGATAATGCACTTTACTGTTTGACAAAATCATGGTTTTAGCTGCCTAAAAAAATAGGAAACCTTTGAGTGAGGTGACCATTTAGACTAATGAATGTTCAGCTCCCAGTCTGGAGCCATGCTCCTTGACATACTATCGGCTACTATAGCTCTATTGTATCAAAGTTGTCACAAGTAGTGGTCTGCTAGCTAGCATTATCAATATGTTATTAGCCTACCTGAGCGTATATATGTGGATGGTGCGCTTTCAGGTGTCTCTTGGGGTCGATAGGGCTGAAGTGAAATGCTTCTTACAGAATAAATTGGAAAAAGATATGTGTAAAAATGGTATCAATTGAAAGGGAACCGTTTGGAGATTATGGGAAGATGATTAGACCAAAGGGAGGACACAACGGTCCACAAGACTGAATCCAAACATTACACTGCACATTTTATGTGCATTTTACATTCACTGTACTTTTCGCCGCATTGGTTGATAAAGAATCTGAAAATACTCTGGATACATTCAGTACATAACACTATTACTGGGAAATGTGGGTAGGTGTAACATAAGACGAAGAAATAACAAGGGTTTGAGTGAAAGGACTAACTGGTGTCTCCAAGTGGTCACACACCTCAAGTGTACACAGTTGCTAAGTCATTTCAATGCACTTTTATGACTCAAAGAAGAGTCTTCAACTATGAGGTGTTATTTTGAGTTCTCCTAGCTGTACCGTAAAGGAACTAGAGCAAGCAGACTTGTGGTTGTTTTGTTTGGAACAGCCCTGCATCCCCGCCATCACTCAATTACTGTTTCCGCAATCCAAAAATGGTCCAGGTAAATCGCAATCTAGGTCAGGTGGGCATCATGTGAAAGCCAGTTCTATTGCCAATATGACTAGGTTCTAAAATACGATGTTGCAGTGTTTGGCTTTCACAATGCAAGTCAGGGACGCCGATAATCATTTTGTCTTGCGTGAGTTCAGAACAACCCAGGGTAATGACGGCTCTAGAGTTGCCCAGTGGTCTAAGACACTGCATCTCAGTGCAAGAGGCGTCACTGCAGTACCTGGTTCGAATCCAGGCTGCGTCACATCCGGCCGTGATTGGGAGTCAACTGACTTGCCGAGTAAAAGAAAAAATGACGCCATGTCATCTTGTAACTGCACCTAAAATATAGTGATCATAATCATTGACACGGGATATGACATGCACATGTGAAGGGCATGTTTGGATTCACGTGTTTGGCTTGCTTGTATGACATCAAAGCGGTATTCATTAGAATCTTCAACGTCTCATCTTTCACTAATACATAGTCCTCTTCATTTACATAATTTCCCTCATTCAGACAGGAAAAATGTGTAAAAGTTGCCCAATTAGCAGGAGGGATGCGGGAAACTTCTTGCGCGAAGTGCTCAAGTTCAGCTCTGTGAAGCTCGGAGTTCTGATGTCATCTGTAGCATGTTACTGTACAGCCACTGCGTTTCAATACAGCCGTTTATCAGTGCCATTTTCAACCCGTATAATCGGTACGACAATAATGAAGATCATTATTTTTTTGTTCACGGTTATTGTCCATAATGGACGGTTACGCAATTATACGAAAATTGTGCCAGCCCTAGTTGTTGGTTCAATTACCGCAGGGGTCTCACACCCTTTCTTATAATGTATGCAACGAGTATGCACTCACTCCACTGTAATTGGCTTTGGATAAAAGCGTATGCTCAGTATAATATCTGATATTATTCTGTGTTGGCTGAATTCTCCAGCCAGTGCCCTAGTCTTCCCCCCATTCTCAATAAGAGCTAGGGACTAGCGTCAGGTCGTCCTAGGGAGGCGAGGAGCAGGTTAAAGATGGGCATAGCAGACAGTATAAACACATTAGCCCATGGATGCTCAAATGTCAGCGTACAACAACGTCATTAAAAGGAAGTAAAACTGCCAGGGAGATTAATTTAGAAAAGACGGCATAATTACAGGGGGCTGTCAGGGTTGTAACCTTCTTGTCGCTCCGCTCGTAATGTTCCCAATGTACCGCAGATAGAATATCTGTCAATCAACGGACTTCTTTGCAGATGATGTCATTCCGCTTTGGGGAGAGTTGCGATTCGTCCTTGCCTATTCAGCTCATCACATTACCATTGTGATAGGATTACAGAATATGCAGCAGATAGACAGACCTATTTGATTAACATAAAACTGTTTCTTCAAACGTACCTAGATATGACTCTGTGAGGTGTTCAGAGTGAACGATGTCTTATTATATGAAGATCACTTCCTACAATTGACTTGACTATTACGAAGCTTCCATTCTACATTGTAATGTCATAATCTGTTGGGTTCCAGAGGCAGGAGCGACAGCAGCTCAATGAGTCTGTTCTATTCAGCCCAGTATGTCTGTATAGACTGAATGGACCCTCATTTCAGGGGACCAATTATTCTATTGGCTCAATCAACAGAGTGCAGTGACCATTTAAAGTGCTATTGAAACTGGAAATTTGAACTGAACAATATTTTGGTCAGTCCTATGGATCCCATTATGGATTTAATTGACCAATTATTTTTTGGAAATGTAATCAACCTCTTTCGTAATTGTGGGACATTAATACTGTTTGACAGCTTGTTTGATTAAAGCGGTATCTATGTCTATGTAAATATCTTTGTGCGTTTCTTTCTGTCAAAAAGATTTGATTCCTAAAAAGGGCTTCTTATTAAAGAGATTCTCTGGTACATGTGTATACTTTTAGCCAGTAGTCCTGAAAGTAGCCCTCAGGGGCCAAAAGTGGTCCTTTAAAAATAGCGTAGTACGTCACATATGTGCACCACATCATTGCACTTTCGCTCTCTTTATCTCTCTCTCTGCTGTGTCCCCTGAGCCGTTGGGCCCGCCCTGCAACCTCATTGGACAGTGCTGGGCACGCCTCTTGCTAGCAGTCATTCAAATGCGAGGGACTGAAGTTCATTGGCTAGAACTCAAATTGCTAGGGGGCTGTCCCAAGTGGGGAGAAATATAGGGAAAATGGTGTGGCAGAGCTTCAAGAAAACAGTTGCTTTCAAACTAGGGATTTTGAGGCTAATTGTGGTAAAACAGTAATTCTGCTCATAGATTATGCAAGCATGAACGACACATTGAGACATCCAGCTCAAAGCGGGATTTGAAAAACGTACTTTGTTTGGGGAGCAACTTTCACTGGGGGGGGGACATCCCAACATTTAATGAAATTTAATTTTTGTCCCCCCCAGAAATGAGGCAATGGTGTGCTTTAGGACCATGGGACGCCTCTAAGCGGTTGAGTAGACTGTTTGGAGTGTTTATCAAAATCAAATGTTATTGGTCACATACACATCGTTAGCAGATGTTTTTGGTCACATACACATGGTTAGCAGATGTTATTGGTCACATACACATGGTTAGCAGATGTTATTGGTCACATACACATGGTTAACAGATGTTATTGGTCACATACACATGGTTAGCAGATGTTATTGGTCACATACACATGGTTAGCAGATGTTATTGGTCACATACACATGGTTAGCAGATGTTTTTGGTCACATACACATGGTTAGCAGATGTTATTGGTCACATACACATGGTTAGCAGATGTTTTTGGTCACATACACATGGTTAGCAGATGTTATTGGTCACATACACATGGTTAGCAGATGTTTTTGGTCACATACACATGGTTAGCAGATGTTTTTGGTCACATACACATGGTTAGCAGATGTTATTGGTCACATACACATGGTTAGCAGATGTTTTTGGTCACATACACATGGTTAGCAGATGTTTTTGGTCACATACACATGGTTAGCAGATGCTATTGGTCACATACACATGGTTAGCAGATGTTTTTGGTCACATACACATGGTTAGCAGATGTTTTTGGTCACATACACATGGTTAGCAGATGTTATTGCGAGTGTAGCTAAATGCTTCTGCTTCTAGATCTGACAGTGCAGCAGTAGCTAACAGGTAATATCTAACAATTCCACAACAAAACCTAACACACACAATCTAGTAAAGGAATGGGATGAGAATATATAAGTACAAAATATATGGATGAGCAGTTACAGAGCAGCTAAGATGCAACAGATAGTGTAGGATACAGTATATAAATATGAGATGAGAAATGTGAGATATGTAAACATTCTTAAAGTGGTGTTATTAAAGTGACTAGTGTTCCATTTATTAAAGTGGCCAGTGATTTCAAGTCTGTAGGTAGGCAGCCACCTCTCTGTGCTAGTGACAGCTGTTTAACAGTCTGATGGCCTTGAGATAGAAGCTGTTTTTCAGCTTCGGTCCCAGCTTTGATGCACCTGTACTGACCTCGCCTTCTGGATGATAGCGGGGTGAACAGGCAGTGGCTCGGGTGGTTGTTGTCTTTGATTATCTTTATGGCCTTCCTGTGACATCGGTGGTGTAGGTGTCATGGAGGGCAGGTAGTTTGCCCCCGGTGATGCGTTGTGCAGACCGCACCACCCTCTGGAAAGCCTTGCGTTTATGGGCGGTGCAGTTGCTGTACCAGGCGGTGATACAGCCCGACAGGATGCTCTCGATTGTGCATCTGTAAAAGTTATTGAGGGTTTTCAGTAACAAGCCTCATTTTCTCAGCCCGCTGAGGTTAAAGAGGTGCTGTTGCGCCTTCTTCACCACACTGTCTGTGTGTGTGAATCATTTCAGTTTGTCGGTGATATGTACACCGAGGAACTTTAAAACTTTCCACCTCCTCCACTGCTGTACCGTCGATGTGTATAGGGGGGTGCTCCCTTTGCTGTTTCCTGAAGTCCACGGTCATCTCTTTTTGTTTTGCTGACATTGAGTGAGAGGTTATTTTCCTGACATCACACTCCAAGGGCCCTCATCTCCTCCCTGTAGGTTGTCTCGTTGTTGTTGGTAATCAAGCCTACCACTGTTGTCGTCTGCAAACTTGATGATTGAGTTGAAGGCGTGCATGGCCACACAGTCGTGGGTGAACAGGGAGTACAGGAGAGGGCTGAGAATGCAGCCTTGTGGGGCCCCAGTGTTGAGGATCAGCGGGGTGGAGATATTGTTTCCTACCTTCACCACCTGGGGGAGGCTCGTCAGGAAGTCCAGGACCCAGTTGCACAGTGCGGGGTCAAGACCCAGGGACTCAAGCTTAATGAGTTTTGATGGTACTATGGTGTTGAATGCTGAGCTGTAGTCAATGAACAGCATTCTTGTCTAGATGGGATAGGGCATTATGATGGCTATTGCATCGTCTGTGGACCTGTTGGGGCAGTATGCAAATTGGAGTGCGTCTAGGGTGTCCAGTAAGGTGGAGGTGATATGATCCTTGACTAGTCTCTCAAAGCACTTCATTATGACAGAAGTGACTTCTACGGGGCGGTAGTCGTTTAGTTGAGTTAGTTCAGTTTTATCCGACTGGATAAAACAATAAATAATCAAAAGTAGCCCCCCCACTTCAAAAACCAAAGTTGCCCCCTGCTTTTAGTCGCCAAGTACCCAAGCATGTCTTTAACAGTCATTATCCATCCATCCATCCATACATAACACATTAGTAAGCAGTACATAAGCATTCATAGATGTAAAATGATAGTATGATGGAAGACATATTGTTCACTTTGTCAACTGGCAAGATGTGATTAGGACCATCTATGAAGGATTGATAGTAAAATAACATCTTTATTTGCTCTGTCTGGATGATGTGGTTCTGTCTGTAATGCTGAATTTAGTATGACTCAAATGGCTGTGAGTAATGATAGCAATAATTTGTTCAGATCCTGCATTATCTCACTTTCATTCCCTCTTATCATCTCTCTCCCTCTGCTGCTCCCTCATCTCTCTTTCTCTCTGATTTCTCTCTTGCTGTTATTCTCTCTCTCGCTCTCTCTCTCCCTCACTCTCCATCTCTTTCTTGTGGCTTCTACTCATTTATCTCCCTTTCTCCCTCTACTGCTCTCCTTCCATCTGAAAGAACCTCTTGCCTGCTTGTAATTTGGATGTTTGATGTTGTAATAATGACAGCAGAAAGTGTGGGCTTTTGAAAAGAGCCACTATAATTTATTTGTGTTTATTTTCTCTGTCTCTCGTTATGTCAGTCTCACCTGGGCTACTTTTGAGTCATTTAGCTCCTAAAATAATACCAAGGAATTGTGATTCCTACTCCAGCTCTCTCTTTCTCTCTCCCTCCCCCTCTCTCCCTTATTCTGAGACGCCTTGTGAGTACTCTTTCTCTCGCTCTCTCTCTCTCCTCTCTCGTTGTGTAGGGTGGAAATGGTCTATCTGTGATTCTTCAAATAAACTAATGTATGTTAATGGGGGGGTCAAAGGTCCTGTGCAAGCTGCTCCCAGATTCCACCTCTCTGCCCAGGTGTTGTCTCTCTCCACGGAACAGAACGGGACTTTGTTGATTTGTATTTCACAGCCTCATGTTCCTCTCCCCTCAACAGGATATTGAAGAAGGGTTGCTGTTTACAATGCAGTCAGTCATAGGCCCCCTTTTTACTAGAACAGCTTTGACTCCTCTTCTATGAAAAGCAGAAGTGTGTGTTTGGAGTGGAGAGGCGGCGTTGCAGAAATTCACAGGACCTCCTCTTTTGTGGAAGACTTTGTTGATGATTTTCAGTGTGTCATTGTGTATTAGATCAATTCACTGTCACTAATATAATCTGTAGTGATTTATATTTAGTGTCAGACTCTCCCGCTAGGGCGAATGGAGAGCGAGTTTGCGAGAGAGACGGTGGGAGAAAGAGGCAGGGATAGATGGAGAGTGATGGCAAGAAAAGAGAGATGAGGATGTGCGACGTCGTCGTCAATCTCTCCCCCCGTTACTCACTCTCTCTCGCTGTCACTCTCTCTCTCTCTCTCTCTCTGTGTTTGTCTCTATTTCCATCTCTCTCTGTCAGGATCAGACATGAAGATGTATGCGTGTCTGGAAACAGGCTGAAACAGGCCTTTATGGAAGCTCTAGTCAATGGAGAGACTGTTTATCAGTGTTCTCTCTTCCTCTTTCCCTCCTCATTCTGTCCGGATGCATATATCATCTCTTTCTGTGAGTAGGATATGGAGCATGAGAAAGACACAATGCTGACTGACACTGTGCCAGCTCTAGTGGTTCTGGGCTCATATTCACAAAGCATGTCATAGTAGTTATGATCTAGGATCAGGTGCCCCCTGTCCATGTAATCTCATTCATGATGGTCTAAAAGGCTAAACTGATCTGAGAACAACAGTCCTACACACACACACTCGCCTTACACACGCAATTACGAACGCGCCAACGAACACACACGCGCACACACAAAGGAGAACGACGTGGTAGGAATAAGAGTTCAAACCGTTCGAGCCCGCCTGCTCTGATCCTACATTCAGTAGAATGTGTTGGAAAGCTTTGTATCAAAGAGGAATATGGAGTCAGAGCAGGCGGGCTCGAACTGTTATTCCTACCACGTCATTCTCCTTTGTGTGTGCGCGTGTGTGTTCGTTGGCGCGTTCGTAATTGCGTGTGTAAGGCGAGTGTGTGTGTGTGTGTGTGTGTTGTGGCCCAGATCTTTGCAGCAGCTAGCCCAGTGATTCCCTCAGGAGACAGAGATTTTTCCACTGACGTCAGAGAGACTGGGTGCTCAGTGCCTACGTCACACTGTGGGGTATTCTGTAGCGTAGTTAGCTGAAAATAGTAACCCCTTCAGTAGCCATCAATACAGGAAGCCGATCTGGCTGTTTGATGCTCCTCTGAAGCTCTGTGGAGGATTGTGTTGTTTACAGCTCTGAACTCTGCGTTAAAAAAGAAAGATGGGTCTTTAGCTACTCTTTCATATTCTGCTTACAAAATGTATTTAAATGATCATGTCCTCGTTTTTGAAGAAGAGATAGGAGTTGCTCCTGACATGACTAGAGAAAACTTTGGGTTCTGGGAAACTCTCAACCCAATATGTTTTTATGCTTATGTGAGTTTAAACGACTGTCAATGTAGTTAAATGAAATGATGTCTGGCGTTACTGTCGTCGTGTGTCTTCTGACTGGCTGATTGTCTCTGCTGCTGTTCCAGATGGCATCAGTGTGACAGGCCTTCCCATCTCCAGCCCCCTGAGACAAGTCCTCAAACCCCGGGCCGAGACCAAGCCCCTGGGCAGCGAGTCCAGCAAGACAGACTACAACCACGTCAAGGTAGGACTGACACCTTTCCTCCCCTATTTTCTCTAAACAATGTTCTCTTTTATTACCACAGTGAGATTGCAGCAGGAACATTTCTCTAATGAATCATTTCCGTGACACTTCACTCATTTGAATTTCATGGCTTCCGAAGGTTGTTTTATTTCCCTCCTCGTATTTCTGTCTGTCTTCCAAACCATTTTCTGATGCTGCAGATAAATAATAAGCCTATCATGTTGGGGGTAATAAAGGTGGGTGTGACTGTTTGTTTAAAAAGCAGGGAGGGAGCTGAGGACAGACGGACAGAAAGACAGACAGACTGCAGCTTTTCACACGTAGAAAAGAAGGCACACAGAGGGTGACGAAGGTACACAGAGGGTGACGAAGGTACACAGAGGGTGACGAAGGTACACAGAGGGTGACGAAGGTACACAGAGGTTGACGAAGGTACACAGAGGTTGACGAAGAGGTACACAGAGGTTGACGAAGGCACACAGAGGTGACGAAGGCACACAGAGGTTGACAAGGCACACAGAGGTTGACGAAGGCACACAGAGGTTGACACACACAGAGGTTGACGAAGGCACACAGAGGTTGACGAAGGCACACAGAGGTTGACACAGAAGGAAAGAGAAGGCACAGAGGTTGACGAAGGTACACAGAGGTTGACGAAGGTACACAGAGGTTGACGAAGGTACACAGAGGTTGACGAAGGTACACAGAGGTTGACAAGGTACACAGAGGTTGACGAAGGTACACAGAGGTTGACGAAGGTACACAGAGGGTGGTACACAGAGGTTGACGAAGGTACACAGAGGGTGACGAAGGTACACAGAGGGTGACGAAGGTACACAGAGGGTGACGAAGGTACACAGAGGGTGACGAAGGTACACAGAGGGTGACGAAGGTACACAGAGGGTGACGAAGGTACACAGAGGGTGACGAAGGTGAAAGAGGGTGACATTCAGGTACACAGAGGGTGACGAAGGTACACAGAGGGTGACGAAGGCACAGAGGGTTACATACAGAGAGGTGACGAAGGTACACAGAGGGTGACGAAGGTACACAGAGGGTGACAAGGTACACAGAGGGTGACGAAGGTACACAGAGGGTGACGAAGGTACACAGAGGGTGACGAAGGTACACAGAGGGTGACGAATTTGTACACAGAGGGTGACAAGGTACACAGAGGGTGACGAAGGTACACAGACAAGAGAGGGTGACGAAGGTACACAGAGGGTGACGAAGGTACACAGAGGGTGACGAAGGTACACAGAGGGTGACGAAGGTACACAGAGGGTGACGAAGGTACACAGAGGGTGACGAAGGTACACAGAGGGTGACGAAGGTACACAGAGGGTGACTGGGTGAAAGGAAAGAGAAGTCCAACTGTATTCAGTTCTCTACTACTGAATAAGTGTTAGGCCTGTTTCTAGCTTTTTCATTTCATTTTTGTTGTTGTTCTCAGAACCAAACAGGCACATTACATACAACACTAAAACGTGTTCCAATACACAGACCGAGCAACTTGTAAATAAGAATGGAACAGCAATAATAGAAAAGACAATTCAACCAAATGAACAAAACAAAGAATAAAGGTGATCTCCTCAATCCCAGGAAAAATGTGTCTTTAATAGCAGTGTTGATGGATTTATTCTTTTAAAATAGGGTTATCCCAGCATTCCAGTGATACCACGTTCATTTGTCAACCTCTAAAATTGCGCGTGGCAAATCAAATAAATTAAATTACAGCAATTTCTATTACAACACTGTCTCAGACTTTGAAAACGCCTGACAAAACCCATTACATATATAGAATCTATACAGGTGGAAGAATGTCATTCTTAATTCCCCTATGTTGCCCCCCAACTCTCCACTGTAAATATGAAGCTGTCCGTTCCATTAGTCGGCTGGTTGAGCTGGTTAAGAACAGAGTAGAGCATGACATACAGGCAGCTCAGCGTCTCAGTGCAGATTAGGTTGTTTTGACAGTTTAGCTGCAGAGGTAATCCCAGGACTGGCCAATTACACATCGGTGTGGTAAATCTGCCATTATGTAGCCCTGTGTGTGCGTGTTCACCTTGCGTCCATTTGTGGAGCGGGCATTCCGGATAACGGACATCAAATATGGATAAGGTGTGATTTGCATTTCCCTACCTGTGTTTGCGTGTTTATAGTACCAGTCAAAAGTTTAGACACCAACTCATTCCAGGGTTTTTCTTTATTTGTACTTTTTTCTACATTTGCTGGTGACACTGTCTGTGATTTATTTAGAATTCAAGGGCTATTTGACCAAGAAGTAGAGTGATGGCGTGCTGCATCAGATGACCTGGCCTCCACAATCTCCCAACCTCAACCCAATTGAGATGGTTTGGGATGAGTTGGACCGCAGAGTGAAGGAAAAGCAACAACAAATGCTCAGCATATTTGGGCACTCCTTCGAGACTGTTGGAAAAGCATTCCAAGTGAAGCTGGTTGAGAGAATACCAAGAGTGTGCAAAGCTGTCAACAAGGCAAAGGATGGCTACTGTGAAGAATCTCAAATATAAAATAAAGACTCACACTGTAGATTTGTTCTTAGCTGGCCTAGTGGTTTAAGGTCAGGCATAATATCACTCATGGCATGGTGTCTGCCCACTATTCCTCACTGAAAACAACAACTAAAACCTACATGGTGTCTGCCCACGATTCCTCACTGAAAACAACAACTAAAACCTACATGGTGTCTGCCCACGATTCCTCACTGAAAACAACAACTAACAACTAAAACCTACATGGTGTCTGCCCACTATTCCTCACTGAACACAACAACTAAAACCTACATGGTGTCTGCCCACTATTCCTCACTGAAAACAACAACTAAAACCTACATGGTGTCTGCCCACTATTCCTCACTGAAAACAACAACTAAAACCTACATGGTGTCTGCCCACTATTCCTCACTGAAAACAACAACTAAAACCTACATGGTGTCTGCCCACTATTCCTCACTGAAAACAACAACTAAAACCTACATGGTGTCTGCCCACTATTCCTCACTGAAAACAAAACAACTAAAACCTAAAACCTACATGGTGTCTGCCCACTATTCCTCACTGAAAACAACAACTAAAACCTACATGGTGTCTGCCCACTATTCCTCACTGAAAACAACAACTAAAACCTACATGGTGTCTGCCCACTATTCCTCACTGAAAACAACAACTAAAACCTACATGGTGTCTGCCCACTATTCCTCACTGAAAACAACAACTAAAACCTACATGGTGTCTGCCCACTATTCCTCACTGAAAACAACAACTAAAACCTACATGGTGTCTGCCCACTATTCCTCACTGAAAACAACAACTAAAACCTACATGGTGTCTGCCCTATTCCTCACTGAAAACAACAACTAAAACCTACATGGTGTCTGCCCACTATTCCTCACTGAAAACAACAACTAAAACCTACATGGTGTCTGCCCATTCCTCACTGATTCCTCACTGAAAACAACAACTAAAACCTACATGGTGTCTGCCCACTATTCCTCACTGAAAACAAAACAACTAAAACCTACATGGTGTCTGCCCACTATTCCTCACTGAAAACAACAACTAAAACCTACATGGTGTCTGCCCACTATTCCTCACTGAAAACAACAACTAAAACCTACATGGTGTCTGCCCACTATTCCTCACTGAAAACAACAACTAAAACCTACATGGTGTCTGCCCACTATTCCTCACTGAAAACAACAACTAAAACCTACATGGTGTCTGCCCACTATTCCTCACTGAAAACAACAACTAAAACCTACATGGTGTCTGCCCACTATTCCTCACTGAAAACAACAACTAAAACCTACATGGTGTCTGCCCACTGAAAACATTCCTCACTGAAAACAACAACTAAAACCTACATGGTGTCTGCCCACTATTCCTCACTGAAAACAACAACTAAAACCTACATGGTGTCTGCCCACTATTCCTCACTGAAAACAACAACTAAAACCTACATGGTGTCTGCCCACTATTCCTCACTGAAAACAACAACTAAAACCTACATGGTGTCTGCCCACTATTCCTCACTGAAAACAACAACTAAAACCTACATGGTGTCTGCCCACTATTCCTCACTGAAAACAACAACTAAAACCTACATGGTGTCTGCCCACTATTCCTCATGCATTTGTTACAGTGGATAGCTACACATAACAGTCTGCCTGGAAATGCCAGGGATTTGCGTGCGGAATATTCTCAGCGATTCCCAGGAAATAAGATATCGTAAGTTAAGGCTGTTCTGTAATCCGTCGACAGGAAGTGAAGGTGAGAGTTTGTCCCTTGACCTTTGTATTGCTAACTGTTACTCCCCATAATTTCCCCACTACATGTTTTCAGAAATGTGTCGACTGTCAGGGGGAAGGACCGTCTCATGTTGAAGGAAGTCTCACTTTTCAAATACCATTCTGTTCTCAAGTGGTTTGCACATTTGCAATCAATTAATGGACTATCCCCTATTTTCACTCTGTCTTTCCCTGAGGTCTTGCTGTGGTTCATAGTGTTTGTGTGTGGTATGCATATTTGTGTTTGTTTGTTTGTGTTTGCGCGACAGTGTTGCTCTGTAGCATCTCTACGGTCTTTCCTACCTGTACAAGATTGGGACTCAGGCAGAACAGGAAGAGCTTAGTGTGTGAAAAGGACAAATTCATTGTATGGTGATGTAGGTGAGAGAATGGTTTGAGGGACAGGCCTGGGGAGTGGAGAGGACGGAATAAAGTAATAAGCCCGCTGGTCTTTATTAGGGGTGTAAATTAGTCATCTTTCAGCAAAACGTGCCATTTTGAATCCAAAATAGGTGACCGACGTGAATCGTGCAGATCCGATGAGAAAGGTTTTGGGGGTAGGGTGAGCTTTGGATCACTACTGGCTGTAAATGAACGAGTGATGCACGTTTGGAGCAATACTGGCTGTATCCAAGGCTCAGCCAATCGTTCACATAACAACAGAATGCAGCACGCGACTGAAGAGAGAAGAGACAACCAGTTTGCCAGTTACAGAATCAGCACGCGCTCTGGAAAGGCAGCAAAGAGTGTAAAGGCAGTTTGCCAGTTACAGCAGCGCGTCCCTCAACAATAAAGAAGAGGTAGGTGAGAAGCCTGACCACGGAGACGGGGCTGAGAAGGTGATGAAGCGTACTTCATGAGCTGTAACTGAAAAACAACTGGCATTTGGGAAGTTTGAGGTGAGGGAGAAAGTGTGGTGGACCAAGTATTGTTAGCATTTAGTATCTTGCTATAGTAGCTGGATCAAATTCTCCGTTACCTCCATTAAATGTTGAGCAACATTAGCCTACTTAGCTGATCAAATAATTGAATTTATTGTTTGAAAATTAGCTGGCTAATAAATTCAGACAGCTAGCTAGTTAACGTTACAACATCAGATGAGCTAACGTTAGCAACCTAACTAATTCACTATAGTATTAACTGGCATATGACTCTTTGGCGTTCCTCAAGTTATTTGAGTTGCTTACTGGACCCTGGCAAACTATGTGAAATGTTAACTAGCTAATGAACTAACTACTATCTGTGAACTAATGTTTTCCCTCTACAGTATGTGGTTCATTTTCTGAATGAGAGAATTAGGTGAAAAGGAGGCGTTGCTTGTTAAACAAGTGGATTCGGGGATGAAGTGTAGCTGGACCTGGGCCTGGCTTAAGCTGGATGCCACTATAGAGGTGAAAGGAACACCACACACTTTCCCTCTTTCTATACAGTGGATAAAAAGGGGTGTGCCAGGCGTCCTCTCTGCCTGAAAGAGATCAATTATGCCAACAAAGGGTATCATGCTCTGCTGGTACATTATAGAACAGATGTCCACAGGCAGTAAGTGTACAATGTAATAATGTGCAGTGTAACCCACACGTAGCCATTATAGTGGTCACTATAATGCCTGTTTGTTTCATTCTATTTCTACTTTTAAGATGTTTTATATTATAAAGGCTGTCATGACTAACAGCAATATTAGTGTATTGTTTTTTTTCTCGACTTGAGTGTCATTGCAGTAAAGTCTAGGCTACAAATACATTACATTTTTTGGGAGTTTACATCCCTGATAAATAACCATTGAACTAAATGAATAGAGTTCTGTGGTGGTATAGTCATTTATGATTACATATCGAAACTCCCAGATAAACTTACCTACACCGCACAATGCAAGTGATGGCAAACCTTACAGCCATAAAGACTAAGATATTAAATATGTTACATCCCCTCCTCTACTTCCATTCATATTATCTTGGCAGAAACTTTACCTTCCTATGAATTGATTAATCCTCTCTCCACCTCCCCTGTCTCCTCCCTTCTCTCTCAAAGTCCTATGTGAGCATTTTCTTAATGAAAGAGGGTGGCCTTCCCTTGCCCGTATTGAGAGAATGAGAGAGAAGGAGGCAGAGAGAGATTGAGCGGGAAAGAGCTTCTAGGAGCGAGAGGGTGAGAGTTTCTCCTGAGAGGGAGCGAGAGACCAGTTTTGTCATCCTCAGACTAGGCAGTAGAGGTGGCTCGCTGCCACAGAAGTATAGTTACAGTAAGAACAGAGCAGAGCAGGGGACGGAGGTTAGGGGATAATGTAATCCAGGGGAGATGAAGCCAGCCAGGCGGCAGGTCGCTATTTTTAGCCCTCTCCACCCCCCCCCCCACACACACACACACACACACACACACACATCTCCTTTCCCTCCCTCTCTTCCTGATGCTGATGTGAGATCAGCTCTGCGAACACATTCAGACCCAGCCTACTGATGGGGATATTTATAACTGCTGCCTGCCTGCACAAGTGTGAAACTCTGGAATGGAAAAAGCATTTGTTCTCTGTGTTTTGTTGTTTACCATTAGGCCTAGCTACAGTAACTCTTTGAGAGAGCGTACTGCGGCATCTGTGGAAAAAAACACAAAACAATCAAAGGGGAACAGGAAGTGGTTTGTGCACTTGTTTTGCTATTCTGATCACGATCATTGTTGTATTACGATCATGTCTTAAGACTGCTAAGAAATACTCCTACAACACAGTTATCTCTGCATTAGATACCATAGTTTTCTCCAAAGTAATAGAGATGCATTCTGATCAAACAGCTCAAGTAGGTCTATGTTCCATATGAAATATGGATGCCGATGTGAGATGGGCGATAGGAGATATTTTCCTCCTCCAGGCCGAGTCTCATGTTTAATTTACAATAACTTGTCTGCATCAGAAACTGATCTGATCTACAGAATCACATACATGCTTTAACAAGCTACAGAGAAGGTACATGGAAATCAATGTTTTTAGGAAGAACTGACATTGTCATTATTTTCTTATGGTGTTTGAACAAGTAGAGCTAGCGACTGTACCTGTTTTATGTTTTTAGTTGACCTCTATACTCTAGAGACCCCTACACACACACACAGACCCACAGCAGTGCTGAGTCATCTGCCAGCAGCCTCTTTGAAGTGTGGTGTAATTGACAGTGGGCTCAGGAGGTGTGGTGTTCTACTGCTGCTCTCCTGTGGATCAACTCTAATACATCTCATATATCCTGAGATGGCCAACCTTCTCGCCTCCCCTGTCTCCCCATCTGACCTTCCCACCTCCCCTGTCTCCCCATCTGACCTTCCCACCTCCCCTGTCCCCCCATCTGACCTCCTCACCTTCCCTGTCCCCCATCTGACTTCCTCACCTCCCCTGTCCCCCATCCGACCTCCTCTCTCCCCCCATCCGACCTCTCCACCTCCCCTCTCCCCCCGCATCCGACCTCTCCATCTCCTATCTCCCCCCATCCGATCTCTCCACCTCCCCTCTCCCCCATCCGACCTCTCCACCTCCCTCTCCCCCATCCGATCTCTCAACCTCCCCTCTCCCCCCATCCGACCTCTCCACCTCCCCTCTCCACCTCCCATCTCCCCCATCCGTCCTCTCCCTCTCCCATCTCCCCCATCCGACCTCTCCATCTCCCCCATCCGACCTCTCCACCTCCCATCTCCCCCTATACGACCTCTCCGCCTCCCCTCTCCCCCCATCCGACCTCTCCGCCTCCCCTCTCCCCCATCCGACCTCTCCGCCTCCCCTCTCCCCCCATCTGACATCTCCGCCTCCCCTCTCCCCCATCTGACCTCTCCACCTCCCCTCTCCCCCCATCCGACCTCGCCACCTCCCCTCTCCCCCATCCGACCTCTCCACCTCCCCTCTCCCCCATCCGACCTTTCCACCTCCCCTCTCCCCCCATCCGACCTTTCGACCTCCCCTCTCCCCCCCATCCAAAATTGGGCTGCCTGTGTAAACACAGCCAAAGTCTAAATAAACTTGCTACCAGAACCATTCATGCCTGAATCACACACTATCCATACACACCCCATAGGCCTACAGCCTGCGTCATTGCTTTCCAAAATATCACCATCAAGATCGTTTTTGTGTTCAGTGTCACTCAATTCAGGAGGTGATTTGAATTTAAAATTCAAACGTGGAACTATGTTTGAAATAAATAGCTTCCCCTCTTCAGTTCAATGAATTGTTTTTGGTGTTTCATTTGTACTGGGAATCTGTGTACCTTTCTCATTATGCACGTTAGTCTTCCTGTAGTCTGGAGGCTTTATAGAACAACGGTAAACATGTCGATGATGCTGTTTGTGTTTGGATAAGTTACTCCTAAAATACAAACGTGCTCAATCTGTTGTCCTTTGTGGATACATATACAGACAGAGTACATCTCACCATTCTTCTTCACACACACACACACACACACACACACACACCCTCCAACTAATAGGGAGATGCAACCTTTCATGGCGAATAAAGCAGTGATTTTAATGAGCATGTCCGTACCAGACTTCACACAATGTTCTCAATCTCCCTTTACCAGGTTTCAACATCCACTGGTGTTATTTCCAGTGATCCAATGATATCTCTCTATATTCTTCCCTATGGCTATTCATGTGATAGCGTTGATAACCTTTGAGCATTCTGAGGCAATGCCGAACTTAATCATTGTATAGTTCCTCTTGGAAGGCCATTTCTCACAATGAAGTGCTTACCTAGCTGACTAGCAGGTAATGGCCAAGTCCCCTGCTCTTCTCTCTCTCTCTGACAGAGATGTTGTGAAATGAGACCAGGGTCAGATCACTGGAATTAGGTATACTTCTCACGGTTGCTGTTTCTTTTGAACACAGTCCGACCCTGCTACTCCTGTAGATTGAATGGATTTCACAGCTTCTGCACTTGGCAGTGTTTGACATTTGGTTAGCTTGGTGAAAGTTGGTTGGCTATGAATTTGACAGAGAGAATAATTATGTTGATGACGGTTGAGCAATCAGGTGGCATCAGAAGCAGTGTGTCAACAACTTTATTCCTCTAATCTATTCCCCTTAACACTAATTCACCTTCATCTAAGCGCTGCCAGCTGTACCCCAGCCCCGCTAGTGGGATGGACACCTTACAGGTAGGCTTGGCGTATGTACTGTTTTCCGGGTATTTGGAAATGGCTACGGGATGTTTTTTCAATACCGTTGAAACTATTTCTTTTGACTTTTAAAAAAACAAATTAGGATATTTGTTGATACTTTGACGTTGCCATGAGCAGGACCGCAGATATTAGGGGCGACAGGTAGACTAGCGGTTAGAGCGTTGGGCCAGTAACCGAAAGGTTGCTAGATCGAACCCCCGAGCTGACAAGGTAAAAATCTGTCATTCTGACCCTGAACAAGGCAGTTAACCCACTGTTCCTAGGCTGTGATTGTAAATAAGAATTTGTTCTTAACTGACTTGCCTAGTTAAATAAATAAAACATTTAAATATTAAGATGAGCAAGCTGCAAGACTCTCACACAGTCACACACAGTATCTGCACGTGCACAGGTTTGCTTGACGCTGTTCACAGCTGTCTCGGACGTCGTAAGAAGTGGACCAAGGCGCAGAGTGGTGAGCGTACTTTGCGTACATTTCTCTCTTTTTTTGAATGTCGCCAACAAAACAATAAACAACACAAAACGACCGTGAAGCTTACAGGGCTATAGTGCCACTAACAAAGATAACTTCCCACAATGACAAAAGGGCAAAAGGCTGCCTAAGTATGATTCCCAATCAGAGACAACGATAGACAGCTGTCCCTGATTGAGAACCATACCCGGCCAAAACATAGAAATAGAAAAACATAGAAAACAGAACATAGAATGCCCACCCAAATCACACCCTGACCAGACCAAAAAGAGACATAAAAAGGCTCTCTAACGTGAGGGTGTGACAACAGCGTGGTAGCCAGGTCACCAAAACAGCGGAGAAGTTAAGCCTCGCGCGTTAAAGCTCTTAGTTGTTGCGTGAATTGACCCACTATGCTGTTTACCTTCTGCATCTACATCATAACACTGAGTCTGTGTACCTTTATCAATACTTGCAGTCAACTTGTGAAATACGTTAAGAGATGAAGCTGATCACATTCTTCATTTCACCCATCACATTATTTTACATTATGAAGCTTACAGGTCACTTATTCCAAGCAGACAAAGACGAGAGACCGGTGTTGTGCAGCACACACCATGTGATCTAGTTACAGTATGGAATTCACACCTAAATGTTTGCCGGCTAGATGTCTTGTAACTATTAAGTGAACTGACTAAAATGTGCTAAATACCCTGCAGTTGTGCATTTGGTTTGCTCATGTATTTGCTAGATATCTAGAATCCCCTCCTAGATCAACAGCCTTGCTGTATCTAATATTGGTTTTGTGTGTGCAGCAATCTGTGAGTGACATTTTTTTGTTACTTGTATAACTTTGACCTGGGATGTCTGTCCTGCAAATAGTTTATGTAAGAGACTGTATAAAATGTTTGCATGCTTTCATTAGCATTTAGCTAGAATTCACTATGGTATTTTGCATTTTTTTTAAAATATATATTTTAATTGTTTTTATTATGAACACAACAAATACAAAAGAAACAGAGAAATACAAACAAGAGTAGATAAACCTGACAGACTTCCATATCAAGATTTATTTTCAATTTGTTAAATACTTTTATGGTGCATATTGCTCTTTTTGTTTCTACATTTACTGATAATTTCAAAATAATATTTCAATTCTATCTTAAATAATGTGAAGAGGGGTTTGTTCTCTGCCCACTTCATTTTAAGGACAAAGAATCTTCCATGAAATATAAAGAAGTTAACAATGAAAGTTAAATCAGGGTCAATATCATTTGGTTCACAATAAAACATAATATCAGAGTGTTTCAAATTAACATTAATAGTTGTTTCTTTGAAAATAAAATCTTCTAACTCACACCAAAATCTTCTGACATAAGAGCAGTCCCAAAATAAATGGTCAAGAGTCTCTGGGTCACAACCACAAAATACACATTTGTTATCAATAGCTATTTTAAATCTAAATTTAAGTGTATAATAAAGGTCTTTACAGGGTAGATTCTATGAATGAGTTTGTGTTATTTATGGTATTTTGCATGTCGTTGTTAGCATTACTAAACTTCGGATTGAAAATAGCGCCAATTGTGTTCAGTGCCAGAATGACTAAATATCCTGGGATGACACCATGTCGGTATGAAGCTATGACAATCTGGATACCGTCCAAGCCTACTCAGAGGAAATGCTAGCTGGGTCCTGTTCAGTAGGCAAACAATGGGTAGGAAATATTTTCAAACAGAAACAGGGAGATGCGACAGTCCAATAAATTTAAAAAATACAGATTTTTATTTTCTGTTACAAAAAATGTTGTATGGTGAGAGAGAGAGAGAAAAACCGAGAGGGTTGAGATTGAGGAAGAGGTATCAGAGGTAGTATGTGATGGTGTGGTGTCCTGCAGGGCTCAGTATGATGAGAAGACTCTCTGGTCTTAGTCAGAGGTGTGGAGTGTGTGGTGTGTGACTCACACAGACTAGAGACTAGAAAGGGCAGGCCTCGTTCCCTCCCAGGCACACAGCTTGTTATACCTGTCTCTCTGGGTCCACAGAACACTGCATCGTCTAGCCCTTTTCTCTTCTTTCACTCCGACTCCCTGTAGAGACTGAGCAGGGGAATCTGCTGTCTCTCTCTCTCTCTGCCTCTCTTGCTCGCTCTCTTTCTGCCTCTTTCTCTCTCTCTTTCTCTCGCTCTCTTTCTCTCGCTCTCTTTCTCTCGCTCTCTTTCTCTCGCTCTTTCTCTCGCTCTCTTTCTCTCGCTCTTTCACTCGCTCTCTTTCGCTCGCTCGCTCGCTCTCTTTCGCTCGCTCGTTATCTTTCGCTCGCTCGCTCGCTCTCTTTCTCTCGCTCGTTATCTTTCTCTCGCTCGCTCTCTTTCTCTCGCTCGCTCGCTCTCTTTCGCTCGCTCGCTCTCTTTCGCTCGCTCGCTCTCTTTCTCTCGCTCGCTCGCTCTCTTTCGCTCGCTCGCTCTCTTTCTCTCGCTCGCTCTCTTTCTCTCGCTCGCTCTCTTTCTCTCGCTCGCTCTCTTTCTCTCGCTCGCTCTTTTCTCGCTCGCTCTCTTTCTCTCGCTCGCTCTCTTTCTCTCGCTCGCTCTCTTTCTCTCGCTCGCTCTCTTTCTCTCGCTCGCTCTCTTTCTCTCGCTCGCTCTCTTTCTCTCGCTCGCTCTCTTTCTCTCGCTCGCTCTCTTTCTCTCGCTCGCTCGCTCTCTTTCTCTCGCTCGCTCGCTCTCTTTCTCTCGCTCGCTCGCTCTCTTTCTCTCGCTCGCTCTCTTTCTCTCGCTCGCTCGCTCTCTTTCTCTCGCTCGCTCTCTTTCTCTCGCTCGCTCTCTTTCTCTCGCTCGCTCTCTTTCTCTCGCTCGCTCTCTTTCTCTCGCTCGCTCTCTTTCTCTCGCTCGCTCTCTTTCTCTCGCTCGCTCGCTCTCTTTCTCTCGCTCGCTCTCTTTCTTTCTCTCGCTCGCTCTCTTTCTCTCGCTCGCTCGCTCTCTTTCTCTCGCTCTCTTTCTCTCGCTCTCTTTCTCTCGCTCTCTTTCTCTCGCTCTCTTTCTCTCGCTCTTTCTCTCGCTCTCTTTCTCTCTCTCGCTCTCTTTCTCTCGCTCTTTCTCTCTCTTTCTCTCGCTCTTTCTCTCGCTCTCTTTCTCTCGCTCGCTTGCTCTCTTTCTCTCGCTCGCTCGCTCTCTTTCTCTCTTTCTCTTTCGCTCGCTCGCTCTCTTTCTCTCGCTCTCTCGCTCTCTTTCTCTCGCTCTCTTTCTCTCGCTCTTTCTCTCGCTCTCTTTCTCTCGCTCGCTCGCTCTCTTTCGCTCGCTCGCTCTCTTTTTCGCTCGCTCGCTCTCTTTCTCTCGCTCTCTTTCTCTCGCTCGCTCTCTTTCTCTCGCTCGCTCTCTTTCTTTCGCTCACTCGCTCTCTTTCTCTCGCTCGCTCTCTTTCTCTCACTCGCTCTCATTCTCTCACTCGCTCTCTTTCTCTCACTCGCTCGCTCTCTTTCTCTCGCTCGCTCTCTTTCGCTCGCTCGCTCGCTCTCTTTCTCTCGCTCGCTCGCTCTCTTTCGCTCGCTCGCTCGCTCTCTTTCTCTCGCTCGCTCGCTCTCTTTCTCTCGCTCGCTCTCTTTCTCTCGCTCGCTCTCTTTCTCTCGCTCGCTCGCTCTCTTTCTCTCGCTCGCTCGCTCTCTTTCTCTCGCTCTCTTTCTCTCGCTCGCTCGCTCTCTTTCTCTCGCTCGCTCTCTTTCTCTCGCTCGCTCTCTTTCTCTCACGCTCGCTCTCTTTCTCTCGCTCGCTCGCTCTCTTTCTCTCGCTCGCTCGCTCTCTTTCTCTCGCTCGCTCTCTTTCTCTCGCTCGCTCTCTTTCTCTCGCTCGCTCTCTTTCTCTCACTCGCTCTCTTTCTCTCACTCGCTCTCTTTCTCTCGCTCGCTCTCTTTCTCTCGCTCGCTCTCGCTCGCTCGCTCTCTTTCTCTCGCTCTCTCTCTTTCTCTCGCTCTCTTTCGCTCGCTCGCTCTCTTTTGCTCGCTCTCTTTTGCTCGCTCTCTTTCTCTCGCTCTCTCTTTCGCTCGCTCGCTCTCTTTTGCTCGCTCTCTTTTGCTCGCTCTCTTTTGCTCGCTCTCTTTTGCTCGCTCTCTTTTGCTCGCTCTCTTTTGCTCGCTCTCTTTTGCTCGCTCTCTTTCGCTCGCTCTCTTTCGCTCGCTCTCTTTCTCTCGCTCGCTCTCTTTTGCTCGCTCTCTTTTGCTCGCTCTCTTTTGCTCGCTCTCTTTTGCTCGCTCTCTTTTGCTCGCTCTCTTTTGCTCGCTCTCTTTTGCTCGCTCTCTTTCGCTCGCTCTCTTTTCGCTCGCTCTCTTTCGCTCTCTTTCGCTCGCTCTCTTTCGCTCGCTCTCTTTCGCTCGCTCTCTTTCGCTCGCTCTCTTTTGCTCGCTCTCTTTCGCTCGCTCTCTTTCGCTCGCTCTCTTTCGCTCGCTCTCTTTCTCGCTCTCTTTTGCTCGCTCTCTTTTGCTCGCTCTCTTTCGCTCGCTCTCTTTTGCTCGCTCTCTTTCGCTCGCTCTCTTTTGCTCGCTCTCTTTCGCTCGCTCTCTTTTGCTCGCTCTCTTTTGCTCGCTCTCTTTTGCTCGCTCTCTTTCGCTCGCTCGCTCTCTTTCTCTCGCTCGCTCTCTTTCTCTCGCTCGCTCTTTCTCTCGCTCGCTCTCTTTTGCTCGCTCTCTTTTGCTCGCTCTCTTTTGCTCGCTCTCTTTTGCTCGCTCTCTTTTGCTCGCTCTCTTTTGCTCGCTCGCTCTCTTTCTCTCGCTCGCTCTCTTTCTCTCGCTCGCTCTCTTTCTCTCGCTCGCTCTCTTTCTCTCGCTCGCTCTCTTTCTCTCGCTCGCTCTCTTTCTCTCGCTCGCTCTCTTTCTCTCGCTCGCTCTCTTTCTCTCGCTCGCTCTCTTTTGCTCGCTCTTTCTCTCGCTCTCTTTCTCTCGCTCGCTCTCTTTCTCTCGCTCGCTCTCTTTCTCTCGCTCGCTCTCTTTCTCTCGCTCGCTCTCTTTCTCTCTCGCTCGCTCTCTTTCTCTCGCTCGCTCTCTTTCTCTCGCTCGCTCTCTTTCTCTCGCTCGCTCTCTTTCTCTCGCTCGCTCTCTTTCTCTCGCTCGCTCTCTTTCTCTCGCTCGCTCTCTTTCTCTCGCTCGCTCTCTTTCTCTCGCTCGCTCTCTTTCTCTCGCTCGCTCTTTCGCTCGCTCTCTCTCGCTCGCTCTTTTGCTCGCTCTCTTTTGCTCGCTCTCTTTTGCTCGCTCTCTTTTGCTCGCTCTCTTTTGCTCGCTCTCTTTTGCTCTTTTGCTCTCTTTCTCTCGCTCTCTTTTGCTCGCTCTCTTTCTCTCTCGCTCTCTTTTGCTCGCTCTCTTTCTCTCGCTCTCTTTTTGCGCTCTCTTTCTCTCTCTTTTCGCTCGCTCGCTCTCTTTCTCTCTCGCTCGCTCGCTTTCTCTCGCTCGCTCGCATGCTTTCTCTCGCTCTCTTTCTCTCGCTCTCTTTTTCTCGCCCTCGCTCTCTCTCTCACTCTCGCGCTCTCACTCTCTCTTCCTTCTCTGTTTCTATAGGTATGACTTTGATGAGCCATGAATGTAATTACGAATCCCTCTCAGAAGTTCTCTCAAACAGCCGATTGTTATTGCTGAGATTGTAAAATCACTCCATTGTTATGAAGATTGAGCAAAATGTGAATGTATCTATCTAATTTTCAAATCCTAATGCTGTTTTGTGAATAATACACGCCCCCGGAGGAATGGACTCATAGATAAGTCATAGAAATGAAACTTGTAAGATATGGTTGTTGCGGGGGTGGAAATATTAGAGCAAATTGTTAATGTGGGTACTTTATTCCCTGAGAGAGCCAAGCTGCCAGCCAGCCAGCCAGCCAGCCAGAGAAAGCTGGAGAATTGGAGGAGAGTTTTTATTTTATTTTTCTTACACACACATGAGCACACACACTCCTTGCCACCAGTCTGGCCTCACTGTGATCCGCCGTTATAGAGTGGAAAGTGTCCGAGGCCTTTGTCTCACCCCTTTGGCAGTGTCCTGATGATTCGCTGAGCTGTGTGAGAGAGAGAGTGTGCATGCGCTGTGGCCCCAGGTCCCCGGCTCCTGGAACAGCTTATCCAGGAGACATAGGAGGAGAATAAGGGCCATACATCATTCCCCTGACGACCTGTCTGTCCCTCGCTGCCCCGTCAGCAGCACTGGAGAGCTCTGCTTTTCCACTACATTCACACTGCCGACCCCCTTCTGTTATTACACTGACCTGCCCTGCAGCACAGCACTGTGTATCTGTCTCCCAGCCATGAAACAGGCAGGAAAAGGAAAATCCTGTATGTGGGTCCCTCAAGGATCCATGTTAGTTCCACATTACTTTTGACTTGCCCTCTTTAATTCTGGATATAAAAGGCACTGGTACAAACTAGTGCACTAGGCCTATGTAGGGAAATAGGCTGACATTTTATATGCAATTAGGATGCTATCCTCAGGGGGGGTTGGGTTAAATCTGGAAGACACATTTCAGTTGAATGCAGTTGTGCATCTCCCTTTCCATTTCTCTTTCTGTTGGAAGCGGATCAGGGAACAGAAATGTAACCTGGAACGAAAGTGATCCATATGTTTCCGGAACATTATTTCAAAAGCCGGTTAATTAAGTTATTTTACGTTCCAACACGCAACAAAGTTCCTAAGCGAAGCCCTCACTCTGTCACTCAAAATGATTCCAGTGTCTGCATGCAAGCTGAAAATCCTTGCCAGTGTGTGTGCATGTTTAGGCTACCTGTCTCTCCCCCCTCCGAAGCATAGGCTACTGTACTGACACTACAATTGTGATTCAGAAGATGGGCACAAGTTTTTATTAGCTAGAGAAGAATGGATTATTTTTTCAATGCTAGTTAAGGCCTAGTTATTACGTTTCACGTTGGATTTATTAACTAATAAAAGGTAAAGATGTGTTTTTAATTCTGGTGCCGCTCGGCACACACAATCTTGTTCGCTAGCTAGCTCAAAGGACGTTTGAAGTTCCTACATGGAAGTCACTCCTCCTCGGTATAATTCTGAGAACCTAATTCAGATA
>NC_056441.1:28339572-28352072 GCF_018296145.1 Oncorhynchus tshawytscha
ACTAGAACCGCCATAGACCAACATAGAAACTGCTGTAACACTAGAACCCCATAGACCAACATAGAAACTGCTGTAACACTTGAACCGCCATAGACCAACATAGAAACTGCTGTAACACTAGAACCGCCTCTTAGCCCAACATAGAAACTGCTGTAACACTAGAACTGCCATAGACCAACATAGAAAATGCTGTAACACTAGAACCGCCATAGCCCAACATAGAAACTGCTGTAACACTAGAACCTGCCACTGACTGGAACATAGAAACTGCTGTAACACTAGAACCGCCATAGACCAACATAGAAACTGCTGTAACACCAGAACCGCTCCATAGACCAACTAGAAACTGCTGTAACACTGAGAACCGTGACCAACATAGAAACTGCTGTAACACTAGAACCGCATAGACCAACATAGAAACTGCTGTAACACTAGAACCGCTATAGACCAACATAGAAACTGCTGTAACACTAGAACCGCTATAGACCAACATAGAAACTGCTGTAACACTAGAACCGCTATAGACCAACATAGAAACTGCTGTAACACTAGAACCGGTATAGACCAACATAGAAACTGCTGTAACACTAGAACCGCCATAGACCAACATAGAAAATGCTGTAACACTAGAACCGCCATAGACCAACATAGAAACTGCTGTAACACTAGAACCGCCATAGACCAACATAGAAACTGCTGTAACACTAGAACCGCCATAGACCAACATAGAAACTGCTGTAACACCAGAACCGCCATAGACCAACATAGAAACTGCTGTAACACTAGAACCGCCATAGACCAACATAGAAACTGCTGTAACACTAGAACCGCCATAGACCAACATAGAAACTGCTGTAACACCAGAACCGCCATAGACCAACATAGAAACTGCTCATTTGTCGGCATTTTGAAATCACAAACAGAAACGTATTTCCAGCCTTTTTACCAGCCAAGACCATGTGCTGTAGGACGTTGTTACCCAGACAGGTGCTAATGCCTCTCTGTCTCCTCAAAGAATGAATGGCAAATGGATGAATGGCCGATAATTGTACACATTGCCTCACAATTGAATTCAAATGAAGCCCAACAGAATGACGAGGGCGATTTAATTTGGAAAGAAAATAGTGCAATGATGAGTTTTTGTTGTCCCTATTTATCAGCGTTCGAGCGCTCGTGTTTATCGTATAATTTGACAATATTTTCAGTTGTCAAATTGTACATGAAGAGATGGGTGCATCTTGTAATTGACAGAGGGGCGTCACTTTATCAAATCCTCACATGCAGGTCAAATGTTTTGATTTCTATATAGGATCAGAAAGATCATATTCCGCAGTTTCTATGACACTTAACTTTTGTCAAATATCTCTGAAAATTCAAGAGGTGCATCTCTATAAAATGTAACTTTATCCCAGAATATCTGCACTGTCCGTGCGTTCAGCACCTGACCACTCGTACGGCAGCATAGCTTTGGCTACGAAGCAAAGACTAGCAACATAATAAACTTCAAGTATTATATTCTGGTTTTCTTTTAAATCCATTTTCTTATTTCCACAATGTTTCTTTAGACCTGCCAAAACAAAACTATAATGGACTTCTTTGTGATGGACTTGAAATAGTGGTTTTTGGTTTTTATTTGTAGCCTAGATGAACATAAACTCATGAAAATGTATTTCTGTTCTTTGAAATAATTAATTTGATGTACTTTAATGTTACCCAAGACCTTTATAAACGCAAACAAATTGTTATTCTTCCAATAGCATATATGAAATGTATTTATTAGACTTGTTAGAATGTTGATGAGTCATTGACTGGAAGTCTAAAGACATAACTATTCTTGTTGTATTTTACATTCGGCATATTTCCACTAATATTTCTTCATGTAATACATGCTTTACAATAGTTTATGCACTATTTCTAAAGCATTAATGCTTATGTTTGCACACCTTGCAGTTTGATAAGCATCTGATCCGTATGCTAAACGTTCTCTAGCGGGTACGTATAGACTGAAAGGCCAGGCGGTTAAAAGGATAACATGATACTGCCCCGCTCATGAAATGTGTTCATTGTCTGTAGTCTAATCCAACTACTTATCTGAATGAAAATGAACATAGCAAGTAGCCTAGCGATCATAAAGCACAACGCTTTCAACGTTCAAGCATTACGTTAATATGTCTCTGTGACAAAGTCCCTGAGATAGCAGGCAGACAAAGCCGTGCATTCAGAGTGCACTCAGCATAACAATAGAGGTGCCTGTACTCAGAGAGAGAGAGCCTTGTCTGAGCTTTATATGTAACTAGGTTATGTACTGATAAATGTTAGGCTACTTATAACAAGTTACATTTTTGTTGTTGTGAAAAAGCGATATCTGCAGTATAGTTGGGGGCCTCCTTGTTGTATCCAAACACAGACTCCCAGTGTTGTCACATCTCTGATGCAGTGTCGTGTTGCTGCAGTACTTGGCAGCGTCCCCTCCGGATCGGTCTCTCTGCCTCTGTTGTTGGAAGTAATTAAACAGCTGTCCTGGACATCACCATATTCCAGGTCATCATTATAAATAATCATTTACACGGCCTATTAGAACCACATTATGATCCACACGCTACCCTGGCTGCCAGCTGAGGTGGCATCGTTTAGGCTGCTCACTCACCTGTTATTGGGAGAAACCATGGGGTTGTTGCTGGGTTTGGGCTCATAAAGATACCCTTGGAACCTTTGATAAAAAGGGACTGTCTCTACCTCACGTCTTTGTGGCGACAGAGAGGGACATAGAAACACAACGAGGTTAGAGACGTGCAGAAAGCATCAGGCGCTTGAGACAGACAGCCCAAGTTGAGCTGAACTTTGGTCCTAGTCTCCACTGTGTCTAGATAACGGTGATAACTCCAAAGGACAAATATAATTGTACTGCAGTTCTTCCACAATCTCACCAGACTTGGTAAAAGAAAAAAAAAAACACTGGTGTTGAATGTCATCATCTCTAGAGAAAGGAGAGAGAGCGAGGGCCAATTTGAAATGATCAAATTGCATAGAAGGCTGCTACTGTTATAACCCTTTCCCATAGCTGTTTTATTTTGTGCCTCTTCCTTTCGGACAATCTCTTTTTCAGTCTCTCTCCTTTTTTATTTATTCATGAAATGTGTTTTTGTTTTTGGTTTGAAAAGATATGTTCCCCATCAGTGTGCTAGTTGGTTAGTCCCAGGCAGGGCAGATAGATAGATAGAAACAGGGCCACATCATACTGTACTTCTGAACAGAGCAGAACCAGAAGAAACCTGTCTGCCTAATAATCCTTAACATACCTATGGCTGGATGTTAAGCAGCCAGCCTAGCAACCAATCAATGCACTGCCCCAGGCAGGGGTTCTTCTTGCTCCTGCTTTAGGAAAGGCTATGCGGAGTCACCACAAAACATAACATCCACTTTTCAAGGATACAGTATTTTCATCCTCACTTCCGTTCCACCAGAAAAACGGAAGTGGGAACTCTGCTCAGGTGTGTTTCTACACCTGCCACGTTAGGTTACCTATAGGACTGCAGTGATGCAGAGACTCAGGGCCATGATGCTGGAATACAGATCAGGGTTTGGAGAGAGAGTTGTCTGTCCTGGTTTAAAGGGAAGAGAATAGCACCAGATGTCATGAGGCAGAGTAGTGCTGCTAGCCTAAGATTTCTTCTGCTTTTAGTTTCTACTCAGTTCTGTAGAGTTGACAAAAAAATACAATTCATGATGACTTCCAGATTCTCTGCTTATTTCTTCCTGATTCCGGTAATCTTTTAACCAGGATTTCTGAAAAAAACTGGGAATTTTAGGTATGTTACTGTCATTTTGCATCTCTAAGACATAACTACAGTATGCTGGATCATGTCCATCAGAGGTCAGTGTAGTCACTGAGGATCTCTGGTTGTGTGTCCATCTGCATGCTGTCTCTGATAGACCCTTCCCTACAGCCATACCAGCTATTTGTGGCCTCGCGACAGCTTGACGTTCTCACACCTCTGTTGGACTCATGAGGATGATTCACAAGGAGACCATCTGACAAACTAGGAAAGTTTTCCACCACATCCACAAGCAGCACTGTAGTGACTTTTGAATTATTGAAGAAGTGCAAGGAAGCCTTGAACAATCTCAGTGTGGTGTAAGCCAGGCATTGGGTGGGTAAACTATACAGGACTACAATATCTCAAACTGCTCAGCAACAGCCCTGGTGTAAGGGGACCAAAAATAGCTCAAAAACAGTGACAATGGGTAGGCAAGGATTCTGTCAAGGAGAAATAATGGAGCATAGATAGCTAGCATAGCAACTTAACCTTAACTGCTCTCCTCAACCTCAATCAACCAGAAGAACTATCTGGACCAGGAACAAACTGTCCCATTCACAGACGGTCCAGATATTTCTGTTTTACTGTTGCGGTCAGTCTGCATGCAGCCACTCACCGAAGGGTCAATTAAGGTAATTTAGGATCTGACTCTGATGTGGAACTTATGAGAGCAGGGAAGACTTGTAAGAAGTGGCTGAGAAAGCTACCTTTCTGCAGGTTTACTACTATAGGAGGGTGTACTGCTATAGGAGGGTGTACTGCTATAGGAGGGTGTACTGCTATAGGAGGGTGTACTGCTACAGGAGGGTGTACTGCTATAGGAGGGTGTACTGCTATAGGAGGGTGTACTGCTATAGGAGGGTGTACTGCTATAGGAGGGTGTACTGCTATAGGAGGGTGTACTGCTATAGGA
The DNA here is from genome assembly GCF_018296145.1 of Oncorhynchus tshawytscha. Lineage (NCBI taxonomy): Eukaryota > Metazoa > Chordata > Actinopteri > Salmoniformes > Salmonidae > Oncorhynchus > Oncorhynchus tshawytscha. Next base: position 28,344,304 of record NC_056441.1, read on the forward strand.
GGGTGTACTGCTATAGGAGGGTGTACTGCTACAGGAGGGTGTACTGCTATAGGAGGGTGTACTGCTATAGGAGGGTGTACTGCTATAGGAGGGTGTACTGCTATAGGAGGGTGTACTGCTATAGGAGGGTGTACTGCTATAGGAGGGTGTACTACTATAGGAGGGTTTACTACTATAGGAGGGTGTACTACTATAGGAGGGTGTACTACTATAGGAGGGTTTACTACTATAGGAGGGTTTACTACTATAGGAGGGTTTACTACTATAGGAGGTTGTAGTACTATAGGAGGTTAGTACTATAGGAGGTTAGTACTATAGGAGGTTAGTACTATAGGAGGTTAGTACTATAGGAGGTTAGTACTATAGGAGGTTGTAGTACTATAGGAGGTTGTAGTACTATAGGAGGTTGTAGTACTATAGGAGGGTGTACTACTATAGGAGGGTGTACTACTATAGGAGGGTGTACTACTATAGGAGGGTGTACTACTATAGGAGGGTGTACTACTATAGGAGGGTGTACTGCTTTAGGAGGGTGTACTACTATAGGAGGGTTTACTACTATAGGAGGGTGTACTACTATAGGAGGGTGTACTACTATAGGAGGGTGTACTACTATAGGAGGGTGTACTACTATAGGAGGGTGTACTACTATAGGAGGGTGTACTACTATAGGAGGGTGTATTGCTTTAGGAGGGTGTACTGCTTTAGGAGGGTTTACTGCTTTAGGAGGGTGTACTACTATAGGAGGGTGTACTACTATAGGAGGGTGTACTACTATAGGAGGGTGTACTACTATAGGAGGGTGTACTACTATAGGAGGGTGTACTACTATAGGAGGGCTTACTACTATAGGAGGGCGTACTACTATAGGAGGGCGTACTACTATAGGAGGGTGTACTACTATAGGAGGGTGTACTACTATAGGAGGGTGTACTGCTTTAGGAGGGTGTACTGCTTTAGGAGGGTGTAGTACTATAGGAGGTTGTAGTACTATAGGAGGTTGTAGTACTATAGGAGGTTGTAGTACTATAGGAGGTTGTAGTACTATAGGAGGTTGTAGTACTATAGGAGGTTGTAGTACTATAGGAGGTTGTAGTACTATAGGAGGTTGTAGTACTATAGGAGGTTGTAGTACTATAGGAGGTTGTAGTACTATAGGAGGTTGTAGTACTATAGGAGGTTGTAGTACTATAGGAGGTTGTAGTACTATAGGAGGTTGTAGTACTATAGGAGGGTGTACTACTATAGGAGGGTGTAGTACTATAGGAGGGTGTACTGCTATAGGAGGGTGTACTGCTATAGGAGGGTGTACTGCTATAGGAGGGTGTACTGCTATAGGAGGGTGTACTGCTATAGGAGGGTGTACTGCTATAGGAGGGTGTACTGCTATAGGAGGGTGTACTGCTATAGGAGGGTTTACTGCTATAGGAGGGTTTACTACTATAGGAGGGTGTAGTACTATAGGAGGGTGTAGTACTATAGGAGGGTGTAGTACTATAGGAGGGTGTAGTACTATAGGAGGGTGTAGTACTATAGGAGGGTGTAGTACTATAGGAGGGTGTAGTACTATAGGAGGGTGTAGTACTATAGGAGGGTGTAGTACTATAGGAGGGTGTAGTACTATAGGAGGGTGTAGTACTATAGGAGGGTGTAGTACTATAGGAGGGTGTACTACTATAGGAGGGTTTACTACTATAGGAGGGTTTACTACTATAGGAGGGTTTACTACTATAGGAGGTTGTAGTGCTTTAGGAGGGTGTAGTGCTTTAGGAGGGTGTAGTACTATAGGAGGGTGTAGTACTATAGGAGGGTGTAGTAATGCAGGGGAGAGCGGGCCAAAAGTGTGGCATTGCTCCAGTTAACCATGCAGCATTAGGAAAGAGTTCAGACCAGTGTTTCTTCCACAGAACCCATCTCCTCCTCTCCCAGCCAGCGCAAATAAACACCAATTTGCGCACATAGCTGGAGTTAAAGACATCTCCAATTCATGACATACGCAGCTTCTTCATTTCACGAGGTACTTAGAGATGTGCAGAGTCTGGTCGAAAGCTACCGAACAGCTACCTAACAGTGCTTAACAAAATAACACAACTTCCTAACAATAATTAAGGCAGGTGACTTTAACTGTTTCCCATACAGGCCATCCTATAAGGCCATGTGCTCCTTAAAGAAAAGTAACATTTTCAATTATGGAAAGACAGAAGGCATTACAGGCATGGAGCACTAAGTGCCTTCCCCATTCAGCCAGGCCATTACAGTTAAGTTATTCGCTGGTTTAGGGAGAGAAGATGGGGAGGGGGAAAGAAGAGAGAGAGAGAAGATGGGGAGGGGGGAGGGGGAAAGAAGAGAGGGAGAAGATGGGGAGGGGGGAAAGAAGAGAGAGGGAGAGAAGATGGGGAGGGGGAAAGAAGAGAGAGGGAGAGAAGATGGGGAGGGGGAATGAAGAGAGGGGGGGGAAAGAGAGAGAAGATGGGAAGATGGGGAGGGGGAATGAAGAGAGAGGGAGAGAAGATGGGGAGGGGGAATGAGGGGGAATGAAGAGAGGGAATGAAGAGAGGGGGAGAGAGGATAGGGGGGGGAAAGAAGAGAGAGAGAGAGAGAAGATGGGGAGGGGGAATGAAGAGAGGGAGGGAGAGAGAAGATGGGGAGGGAGGAATGAAGAGGGAGGAGAATGAAGAGAGGGGGGAGAGAGAGAAGATGGGGGGAAAGAAGAGGGAGAGAGAGAAGATGGGGAGGGGGAAGAAAGGAGAGAGAAGGGGGAGGGGGAAAGAGAGAGAAGATGGATGGGGAGGGGGAAAGGAGAGGGAGGGAGGGAAGATGGGGAGGAGAGAAGATGGGGAGGGAGAGAGAAGATGGGGAGGGGGAAAGAAGAGAGAGGGGGAGGGGGAATGAAAGAGAGAGAGAAGATGGGGGAGAAGAGAGAGGGGGAGGAGAGATTAGAAGATGGGGAGAAGATGGGGAGGGGGAAAGAAGAGAGGGGGAGAGAGAGAAGATGGGGAGGGGGAAGAAAATGAAGAGAGGGGGAGGGAGGGGGAAAGAGAAGATGGGGAGGGGGAATGAAGAGGGAGAGAGAGAGGGAAGATGGGGAGGGGGAAAGAAAGAAGAGAGATGGGGAGAGAGAAGATGGGGAGGGGGAGGGGGGGGAAAGAAGGGGGGGGGAAGAGAGGGGGAGAGAGAGAAGATGGGGAGGGGGAATGAAGAGAGAGAGAAGATGGGGAGGGGGAATGAAAAGAGGGGAGGGAGAGAGAGAGAGAAGATGGGGAGGGGGAATGAAGAGAGAGAGAAGATGGGGATGGGGAGGGGGAAAGAAGAGAGGAGAATGAAAGAGAAGATGGGGAGGGGGAATGAAGAGAGAGGGAGAGAGAAGATGGGGAGGGGAATGAAGAGAAGATGGGGAGGGGGAAAGAAGAGAGGGAGAGAGAAGATGGGGAGGGGAAGAAAGGAGAGAGAGAAGGGGGAATGGGGAGGGGGAAAGATGGGGAGAGAAAGGAGAGAGAGAAGATGGGGAGGGGGAATGAAGAGGGAGGGAGAGAGAAGATGGGGAGGGGGAAAGGAGAGAAGATGGGAGGGGGAAAGAAGAGAGAGGGAGAGAGAGAAGAGCGGGGGGGGGTGGCTCGATCAGTGTGGTGATCTTTTCGAGAGTGTGCCTGGAAGGAAGTATCCGAGAGGTGGAATAACAAACAGACCACACTTCCTCTCCATCACCCCTGTCATCTACCTCCGCCCCCTCCCTCCATCCCCTCCATATCTCCTCAGAAGTCGTGCCTGGCTCATTGGCACCTACACCGTTACAAACCGGACCATCTGCCTGCCCAGCCAACCAACAGTCCCGCCCTACAAACAGGACGTTTTACATTCATTTTCCCATAAGATTTGTGTCTTTTGATGGTGACGGTCATGGCACTTTTAGAATCATGTCTCTGCCGTGACTAGGTCTGTCTGTCTGTCTCTCTCTGCCGTGACTAGGTCTGTCTGTCTGTCTGTCTCTCTCTGCCGTGACTAGGTCTGTCTGTCTCTCTCTCTCTGCCGTGACTAGGTCTGTCTGTCTGTCTGTCTGTCTGTCTGTCTCTGCCGTGACTAGGTCTGTCTGTCTGTCTGTCTGTCTCTCTCTGCCGTGACTAGGTCTGTCTGTCTCTCTCTGCCGTGACTAGGTCTGTCTGTCTGTCTCTCTCTGCCGTGACTAGGTCTGTCTGTCTGTCTCTCTCTGCCGTGACTAGGTCTGTCTGTCTGTCTGTCTGTCTCTCTCTCTGCCGTGACTAGGTCTGTCTGTCTGTCTGTCTCTGCCGTGACTAGGTCTGTGTGTCTGTCTCTACCATGTCTCTGACTAGGACTGTGTGTCTGTCTCTACCATGACTAGGTCTGTGTGTCTGTCTCTACCATGTCTCTGACTAGGACTGTGTGTCTGTCTCTACCATGTCTCTGACTAGGACTGTGTGTCTGTCTCTACCATGACTCTGACTAGGACTGTGTGTCTGTCTCTACCATGACTCTGACTAGGACTGTGTGTCTGTCTCTACCATGTCTCTGACTAGGTCTGTGTGTCTGTCTCTACCATGTCTCTGACTAGGACTGTGTGTCTGTCTCTACCATGTCTCTGACTAGGACTGTGTGTCTGTCTCTACCATGACTCTGACTAGGACTGTGTGTCTGTCTCTACCATGACTCTGACTAGGACTGTGTGTCTGTCTCTACCATGTCTCTGACTAGGTCTGTGTGTCTGTCTCTACCATGTCTCTGACTAGGACTGTGTGTCTGTCTCTACCATGTCTCTGACTAGGACTGTGTGTCTGTCTCTACCATGACTCTGACTAGGACTGTGTGTCTGTCTCTACCATGACTAGGTCTGTGTGTCTGTCTCTACCATGTCTCTGACTAGGTCTGTGTGTCTGTCTCTACCATGTCTCTGACTAGGTCTGTGTGTCTGTCTCTACCATGTCTCTGACTAGGTCTGTGTATCTGTCTCTACCATGTCTCTGACTAGGACTGTGTGTCTGTCTCTACCATGTCTCTGACTAGGTCTGTGTGTCTGTCTCTACCATGTCTCTGACTAGGTCTGTGTGTCTGTCTCTACCATGTCTCTGACTAGGTCTGTGTGTCTGTCTCTACCATGTCTCTGACTAGGACTGTGTGTCTGTCTCTACCATGACTAGGTCTGTGTGTCTGTCTCTACCATGTCTCTGACTAGGACTGTGTGTCTGTCTCTACCATGACTAGGTCTGTGTGTCTGTCTCTACCATGTCTCTGACTAGGACTGTCTGTCTCTACCATGTCTCTGACTAGGTCTGTGTGTCTGTCTCTACCATGTCTCTGACTAGGTCTGTGTGTCTGTCTCTACCATGTCTCTGACTAGGTCTGTGTGTCTGTCTCTACCATGACTAGGTCTGTGTGTCTGTCTCTGCCATGTCTCTGACTAGGACTGTGTGTCTGTCTCTACCATGTCTCTGACTAGGACTGTGTGTATGTCTCTACCATGTCTCTGACTAGGTCTGTGTGTCTGTCTCTACCATGTCTCTGACTAGGACTGTGTGTCTGTCTCTACCATGACTAGGTCTGTGTGTCTGTCTCTACCATGTCTCTGACTAGGTCTGTGTGTCTGTCTCTACCATGTCTCTGACTAGGACTGTGTGTCTGTCTCTACCATGTCTCTGACTAGGACTGTCTGTCTCTACCATGACTCTGACTAGGACTGTGTGTCTGTCTCTACCATGACTCTGACTAGGACTGTCTGTCTCTACCATGTCTCTGACTGGGACTGTGTGTCTGTCTCTACCATGACTAGGTCTGTGTGTCTGTCTCTACCATGTCTCTGACTAGGACTGTCTGTCTCTACCATGTCTCTGACTAGGTCTGTGTGTCTGTCTCTACCATGACTCTGACTAGGACTGTGTGTCTGTCTCTACCATGACTAGGTCTGTGTGTCTGTCTCTACCATGTCTCTGACTAGGTCTGTGTGTCTGTCTCTACCATGTCTCTGACTAGGACTGTCTGTCTCTACCATGTCTCTGACTAGGACTGTGTGTCTGTCTCTACCATGACTAGGTCTGTGTGTCTGTCTCTACCATGTCTCTGACTAGGACTGTCTGTCTCTACCATGTCTCTGACTAGGTCTGTGTGTCTGTCTCTACCATGACTAGGTCTGTGTGTCTGTCTCTACCATGACTAGGTCTGTGTGTCTGTCTCTACCATGACTAGGTCTGTGTGTCTGTCTCTACCATGTCTCTGACTAGGTCTGTGTGTCTGTCTCTACCATGTCTCTGACTAGGTCTGTATGTCTGTCTCTACCATGTCTCTGACTAGGACTGTGTGTCTGTCTCTACCATGTCTTTGACTAGGTCTGTGTGTCTGTCTCTACCATGACTCTGACTAGGACTGTGTGTCTGTCTCTACCATGACTAGGTCTGTGTGTCTGTCTCTACCATGTCTCTGACTAGGACTGTCTGTCTCTACCATGTCTCTGACTAGGACTGTGTGTCTGTCTCTACCATGACTAGGTCTGTGTGTCTGTCTCTGTCCATGTCTCTGACTAGGACTGTCTGTCTCTACCATGTCTCTGACCATGAGGTCTGTGTGTCTGTCTCTACCATGACTAGGTCTGTGTGTCTGTCTCTACCATGACTAGGTCTGTGTGTCTGTCTCTACCATGACTAGGTCTGTGTGTCTGTCTCTACCATGTCTCTGACTAGGTCTGTGTGTCTGTCTCTACCATGACTCTGACTAGGTCTGTCTCTACCATGTCTGTCTCTACCATGTCTCTGACTAGGACTGTGTGTCTGTCTCTACCATGTCTTTGACTAGGTCTGTGTGTCTGTCTCTACCATGACTCTGACTAGGACTGTGTGTCTGTCTCTACCATGACTAGGTCTGTGTGTCTGTCTCTACCATGTCTCTGACTAGGACTGTGTGTCTGTCTCTACCATGTCTCTGACTAGGACTGTGTGTTTGTCTCTACCATGTGGGTCATCAGCCTCCTCCCACAACATGGTCCTCCTGCAACCTCCCTGTTGTAATACAACCTCATTTACATCACGCTCACACCAGACCCCTCCACAATGAGCCCTGCATGTTAAACAGCAGAAGGAGAGGAGGTGCGTCTCAGTGACCGTCTTTGTCTCGCATCGCCTGTACATATGCGTGCGTCAGCCTTCTGCACGGTATAACTCTGTGTCTCATTGAAATAACCAATTCATCAAAAGTGATTAAATGTATTTTGTGTGTTGACTAATTCACTTAGTTAAGGAGAAATCTAGTTATTTGCAGCTGGAGAGAGGAGGGGAGAGGAGGAGAGAGGAGAGGAGGAGAGAACAGGAGAGAGAGGGGAACCAGATAAGATCTTGTCAAGCAAGAGAGAGAGGGGCATCTATCCCTCTGGCTGAAGGACACACACACACATGCGTGACCAGGAGAGAGAGGGCCATGTGTGCCTCAGACACGATACGGTGGCTCTTTTACATAACAACCCCAGGGCCATGGGCATGTGGTGCACCATTTAACACAGGAAGAGAGGAGGAGGAGGAAGGATGATGGACCGTCTTAAACACCATCTCTTTGGGGTTAAGCCTTTCGCTTGGGCTATTCTGAAAGCGTGCATTGAGCCATGAAGGTGATGTGTAGTCAGGCCCTCCACAGAGGAGACAGCCAGGGGAAATGGAGCTGAAAGTCACTGGCTCCATACTGAGTGATGATCACTCTGGATGGGGTTAAAGATTCATGGACTGGCAGATGGACAGAGAAACATGATGAAAACCTGTTCGTACCTGGTCTGTGTTTAC